>NC_142803.1:34593613-34642625 GCF_049724085.1 Artemia sp. Qi Xiang Cuo | reverse complement strand
GGGGAGCCATCTACATTGAATCCATTGGCAATGTTTTCAAAAGTATATCCACAATATGTTTCTGCTTTGTTCCAATTAATATTTCAATAAAATGACTATAAGTATTTGAGTCACCTTTTAAAAGTGTCATACAATAGTTCCATGGGGGAAAATCACTTTTCAGTATATTTTTAAGTGCCTCCCGACCAGACACTATTCTATTTTAAACAAATAACTCGAGAAAATCATCATCCAAAATCAAATATTTTTCCATAAATACTCGATTTGATCTAATTCTCTCTTTCTCAAATTTGTTCATTTTACAATCCTTTCACTCTGACTACTGAATCTAGACTGACCCTGATTCGTTAGCCCCTAACCTAACCTGACCAGAAAAGAAAGGGAACATTTTCGATTTCGAAACAATTTTATTGAATAATTACAACAACAACAATAATACTAAGCATGTAAAATAAGCTATACAGTTTGTCTTCAATATGTTTCACCATTGCACTTAAAGCCCAATGAACTCTATTCACATGTGCTATATCAACTTTAGCAGCGAAACATAATTGATCCTCCATTTTAAATTTGCTCAAAGATAACACATATCTTGCATATACTTCATCCCATTGCAGACAAAGCCATGATCCTCTCGTGATTTCCACCGCAATGTTTGGTGCTCTTGTATTATTAACATCAACTCCACTATCAACTTCTAATAGGGTAAACATTCCACTCATCATCAGCACACATATATCCAAATGAGTAAAGTCAAACTGTTCTAACTCCTTTGAATTCTATTCACAGACTAACAAAAAAACTATACCAAAAATCCTTTCCTCATATTCCCTCCACCGCTAATATGTAAGCAAGCCTCTGATTGGCTGAGAAAGGAGATGTAACCGACTCTATGATTGGCTGAGAAGGAAACACGTGATCTAACTGTTTCCTATTCCTGGAAACTCTTAACATTCGCCCCTAGCATGCATTTGGCCAAAACAACATTAACAACAAATACTGTCTCCTATTTCTGAATCATAACATTCGCTCCGAGCATGCACTTGGCCAAAACAACAACAAATAAATCGACCTTGGAAAAAGAGGTCATTGACCGATTAACCACGTGTTCTCTTTAGGGATACTATACCCATATTTGGTGCCCCGTCAGCATTAGACTAAATTGTAGGTGGCAGCAGGGGTGAGGGATCGGACCTCCTGAGGCCTTTCTACTGATGAA
The DNA here is from genome assembly GCF_049724085.1 of Artemia sp. Qi Xiang Cuo. Lineage (NCBI taxonomy): Eukaryota > Metazoa > Arthropoda > Branchiopoda > Anostraca > Artemiidae > Artemia > Artemia sp. Qi Xiang Cuo. The sequence goes on along the minus strand of NC_142803.1, from coordinate 34,641,406 downwards.
ATCGATTTATGAGCTAGGCATATCTGGCACACGTGGGAGAATTGAAGTACGACAATAAATTCGAGTTTGGACGTAGAGTTAAAGTCTGAGCAGCAGTTTGAGCAGAATGGCCGCTCAGACAAGGCAACAGAATATATTTTTTCCATAGTTAAACATACTTAACCTCGAACCCTGTATTTATGCTAATTCTAGATGAAAAAAATTCGTGAACTTTTACAATAAATGTTTGATCCATTAAAATAAAAAACAACAATATTTTTCTTTTATTGTAATATTGTTGCTGTTTATTCCGATTCCGCGGAAAACCCTCCCTTGGAGGGTACTTCCCTGGAAAATACCCCCTCCCCCCATGGCTGGTTGGTTGTTTCGTGGGGAGAGTGCATTTTCCGAGGGGTATTTTCTGGGGGAATGTTTTCCGCGGGGGTTTACTTTCCGGGGGATAATTTTCAGGAGGGTATTTTTGGGGGGTAAACGCCTACAAATTATTTACATTTATTACATGGATTTTTCTCAAGTTGCTCTCTGAATGGCTCATATAGAACAGTAGTAAGTATCTATTGAATTTGCTTACACATATAGGAATCTCCATGTTCTTTGCTTACACATATAGGAAAAACATTTCCAGAGCATGTACTTATGGATTTGCTTGTGAGAAGGAAACACGGGATCTAACTGTTTCCTATTCCGTTAGGTCTTACGTGCACATGACCAAAACAACAATAAGATCTTGAAGGAAGTATCATTGACCCTGTCTCCATTAGACTCAATAATCCATCAAAGTGAGAAAAATACTGTTTTTTCATTCTCAGTGACAAAAACCATAAAACAGACATAAATTACTGTTGACATCCATGAAAAACATCAAATAAATTGACCAACACTCATAAAAGTCCAAGAAAACATCCATCAAAGTGAGAAAATTCCCGTTTTTTCAAGTGAGAAAAATTCTGTTTTTTCGTTCTCACTGACAAAAACCAATAAACAGACATAAATTACTGTTGACATCCGAGAAAAACATCAATTAAATTGACCGACACACATAACCGTCCAAGAAACATCCATAAATGTGAGAAAATTCCTGCTTTTTCAAGTGAGAAAAATCATGTTTTTTCATTCTCAGAGAGAAAACCATAAACCACGTGGTTCGTACCGAAGTATAAGATAGCTTTCTACTTGTGTAGCGATTCTTTATGGCTGACCGCATCTCCCTGAGATTCAAGACTGGGGAGGCAAGGTCTCGCTAAAGGGGTCAGAATTGGCCCAACAGTTGTACGTGGAGGGAAATGGCACTCTTTCACGTCTTCCTATAGGGAATCCTCTCCAAGGGACTCCTCCCCCTCACAAAAGACCAAAACCTTAGTAGAACTAAAAGGGAAAATCTGAGATTCCTTCCCAAGCTTTTCTGATCCAACCCGAAATTCTTCCAATCTTTTCATGACCCGCTGTAGCTCATTCAACTCATTTTTATGATCATTTGTCTTATTACCAAATAACATTTAAATTACACGATTTATGTGCATACCCCCGAAATTTACTCCCTCTTGATGAAATTTCTTGCCATAAATGGCCATGGTCGCATGCTTTCGCATCCCCCTCAATAGTTTTTTCTTGCAAACCCAACAAATATCTTGATTTTTAATAGCCAACTCGTCCTCTGGTGATAGATTCATTGGATAATATGTGTTGCGCAGCCGTGAAATTGCCTTATTAGCTGTTTTAACAAGTACAACCATAGCTGTGCCAAAACAATCTTCCCCTCCCAACGTCTCAATAAAATCTATCAATTGCATGGTATTACTAGAATCTCTTCGCGCATGTGTGAAAAATACTGCAAGGACTTCATGTTCTTTAACGCGATTCCAATTTGATGAATCGTACCCATCCGTGAATGCAGCCTCAATGTCTAATGTCACCTTGTTGCTCTGCAAGACCGTATTCTGAAAACCTTTGAACCGCAAGTTGGCATTGTCTCCTGAAACCGTCTCTACGGAATAGTACCCATGACCCTTGCAGCGTTCAAGTGATTTTTAAATTTTAATTCGCTATGAAATCTAGGTAAACACATTGGACAGTAATAGAAGGTCCCCCCTTTGTTCCCTTTACCCTCACTCAAAAGCCTGGCAATATGGGGAATAGGAAAGGAATGTCCAATTGAGTCATGATCTTTGGGAGTCTCGTAGAATAGCCATACCCACAGTTTCAGTGATTCAATGGACGAAGCCATTACGAAATATATTACCCGTTTTTAATTATTAAGTTCCCCTTCTTCATATTTTTCATCAAACTGTAACACTCTAACCCTAATCTTTAAATGTTCATTGGCACTCTTAAAAATATTAATCCCCTTTATTGGTACAGGGTAATAACCCTTTAAACAATTATAATCTGCTTTAGGAACCTGATCCCTCCCTGCCCCCATTAACTGCTAAACCGTCCCATATGTCTTACTACCTCCCATTTCTTTCCGGACTTTATGCTCCGCAACAAGGACATAATATTTGAAACATTCCATGCCAGTATCGAAACGAAAGCGTTGTACACCTTGACACCCCCTCAAATTTATATTATATTGTGCACCCCCTTCCCCGCCCCGCCTCTTAAAACAAATTATTTTTTGAATTTATTTTTATTTTCCTCTAATTTTTCAATAAATAAAACTACCAATCAACTCCCGTTTTCATTGTACCCCTGCACCCTGTTAAAAATTTCACCCACCCAATCCGAAAAACATCTTAAAAATTTTGCAAGTCCGAATGAAGTGTCTACATCCTCGTTTGCAGATGACACTTGCGCAAATCATCCGTACTTGCATTTAAAAAATAAGTTTAAGCGTGATGGGTGCTTTAATGCTGTCCCTGCCTCCCACCTCTCGCAAATGGTTTTTGGGAAATGCCCGAATCTTGCTGACATAGGAGTGTGCTAGTTCAATAGGATCCGTATGGATACTATCACTTGTAAGGGAGTCGAATTTATCTCCGAACTTAGCCCTATAAACATGAATATTTTACCAAAGTGGATTTCGCTAAATACAATTTAGCGAAATCCAAAAATGATTCCAAAAACATCCGGCTCACCTCCAAAAACTGGAGGTGAGCCGGCACCACTTTGCTCCACTATATCATCTTGCGTTGCGGGAACTGTCTTGAACTCGCTCAATGGTAACTAGTCTACCCATTCATAGTCTATATTAAGGCTGATATCCCGCACAAAACTGTCTAAATCAAACACCGGGGAAACTACACTAGCCAGACTCACTCCCCCACTCGGACCCCCTTCGCGTTCACTACTCTCCGGGACCTCTTGAGTGTTCATAAATGTCCCAATAGCGTCATAGAGATTCTAGGTCTCTTGAAATGATGGTGTGTGAACCTAAAAGAATAATAAAAGCAAATTAGCACACTGGAACAGATTGCCCTATGAAAAAAGAGAATAGTTATGAATTAGCATAGAAGTTGTAGACACTATACTACTCGTTGGATTGCTTCATTGTATTAGGAGCCATAGAAGACTACCCTGACCCTCGGTACTGTAGATCTCCTACTACTGACTATATGTAAAGGTCTCCATTGGACCATACTACTGGTAGAACAAAACGCCCTTTGGATGTATAATGTTTTTTAAAGTCTAGGAAAACTCACCAAGGGGGTGATTAAATCATGCATGTCCTCGACCCTTGCAGGCATTTCACGTGCTTCGTGTGCCGGTATAGCTTCTAGAAGGTCATTCAAGAGATTGTCGATTAATTGGTCGAAATCGGTCATGGCCTGAAAAAGTAACATGAAATTTTCCTTGATATCTCCTCCCATTATTAGGAGCCCCTGGAATAACCTTCTTAATGGTAAAACACTAGTTTTGCTATTTCTTTGCAGATGCCCCAAACTAAGGTGGTGGTTGGCATATGGTGGTGAAGCTTCAATATTCTAACGAACAAAAAAAAAATTAAAAGTCAAAACTACTGATATAAACTAACTAGTAAGCACTTAGAAGAATAAGAAATTTCCTTCGAAGCCTTAAAGAAACGAAAAAATGAGATTATTAGAGTGAAAACCCGGCAAAGCTTGAAAAGGTGAAAGTAGATTGAAAAACAACCTTATTTTTAGATATCACTTGGGTGCGATGGAGGCCTTCAAAACTAAGGGGAGGGGGCTAGCATAACCTGAATCTTCCATATTCTAAAGAATAAAAAAATAGCGAAAAGTCAAAAAGTACTGACAAAACTAACGAGTAAGCATTTAAAAGAATAAAAAACTCTCTCCATAGCCTGAAAAGACGAATTTAAACTAGAAATTAGCGAAAAACATCATTATTAGGTTGAAAAAATTCCCTTCATAACCTGAAAGAGGCGAAAATATTGATAAAAACTAACTAGACAGCACTAACGAAAACCCCTGGAATACTTTTAATATCTTAAGTATATTAGCTTAAAAGCTTAAAAGAATGGTTAGAACACGAAAATAAACTAGCTAGAAAAAAGTGGTGAGTTTTTCTGTCATACCAATAAACAATCTTTATGAAAGAATAAATTTACCTACATCTAAAAATTGCACTGACATGGCGACACCACGGTCTTGGACTGCCAGCACAGGTGGGGGTATGATTTGAATGAAAGCATCATCATTGAGTTGCGTAGATGGCCCAGGGTCATCATGGGGCTGCACATATGATGCTGCGGCTTGTGCAGGTAGTGCTGGAGCCTTTCTGAAAGGGTTCTGGGGGGCTCTGGATGCCCCAGCCATCTCCAGCCGGTTTACAAACGTCATTGCATTACCCCTTGCCCTCTTGCTTGGAGGGGGAGAGCAGTGAATTCCTAGAAAACAAGATTCAGTATAAATTATATGAAATACTGCTCCCTTCTACAGAAGAAGGAGAAGAAAAACATAATTTATTGGAAAGCATAATTTAGTCTAGAAAGCCCTCTTAAGATTTTAATCGTTTATGTTGCGGGTAGAATCCCCCACTGCCTAGGAATGATGTTTTATCATTGCTAGAAACACTCCTAAGGTATTATTCGTCTAAGAGACTCTAATATCCAAGAATTTGGAATTAAGACCATTTAATTGGATATAAAATCCCAATATAAAAATATCCACCCTGTCTCATTCCCCCCGAGAACAGTAAAAATTACATAAGTCTGAATTTTTTACAAATATACTAGACAAAAAACCGGACATTCACTAGACTTTTTTTCTCTAGGCCTAGAATGGAAATAAATGTTTTATTACGCACCACATTCTCTGCGTCCCCTCCCCCCTCCCTCCCAAAAATTAAAACTAGTCGTATTAAAAATGACTGGTCCCTTCCCTGAAATATTTATTTGTGTCAATTTTGCAGAGAATCATAGCTGGAAAAACCACCCTGTTGTTCACACATGTTTTAGTTTAAAGCAAAAGATACATATTTAATTGGATATATAATCCCGACCTCAAAATATCCAAGAAAAGAAAAGAGTAAAAATTTGCGAGGAATTACATTTCTCCCTAGTGTATTCATGTGAGAAGCACTGTCCTTATACGCAATTTCCAGTCCCCCAAAATAAAACTAATCGTACAAGAAACGGTTCATTCCCATAAGATCTATTATGCGTCAATTTGATAGGTAAAAAACCTTTTCCACACAATCCCCCTCTTCTTCATAACACACATGTTTGGGTAATTATATGGTTAAAAACATGGACAAAGAGACTGCAAGAGACACGATTCTATTTTGATTGATGGCATGCTAATGTTTAAGCTTAGATCTCTCGGCGTGAGGGGAAAAAGACTGCCTTTCTAAAAAAGTGCTATTTACCAAAAACAATAATTTCTTTTGAATAGATTAATTATCATCGAATGGTGGATGAGGCTTTGGGTTGTTACATGTTAAATAGGGCATAATATGAGCTGTAAAATGAGTATAAACAACATAATATGTGTGTGTGGAGGGCGGGGGGCATGGAGGAGGAGGTTATGAAATACAAGAGAAAAGAGAATTGCCTTTTGATTACGAGAATTATCCATCATTTTTTATGAGAGTTCTATCACCTTCAAAAATCTGAACGAGACTCATGTAGAAATTCCCTTCCCTCAGCTATTTGTTGCTTCGCCAAGACACAAGGGCTTTACATGGGTCTTTTATTTTTAGAGGTCCTGGGACAAGGAAAGTACAGAATAGATGCGTAGACTCCAATATGGGGGCTTCTTTTTTTTAGAGGGATAATACATAGGAACTGGGCATCTTCCAGAAAATATTTACGAATCGAGACAAATGGTGGTTGCTAGGGGAAATATTGGAATACCTGGGGAGTGTCACGGGAATTCTGGAAGCTAGAAACAGGAATCCTATGCTATTCTCCTATCTGTGAAACAGGAATTTCACGCTATTTTCCACGCTATAATTCACGCTAATTTCACGCTATAAGCAAATCTAATCATAAGTTCCTCCATCAAAAATCTGCTCAATGATATAAACGTATCCACTAAACATCCCATCTAATTCCAACGCTATTGGGCAATTGTTTAAATTTCTACTGCCATTTGGGAGACTTTGTCTTCATATCATCAATGCCCACTTCATTATTTGTATGTGTTTTTATCTCTCTCACTCTTTTTGCCTGTGTGCCTGAGCGGGTGTTTGCTTATTCCAATGCATGTCTGGTCACTCTAAGTGAACCCAAATTAACTCAACTTTTTGAATATCTCTCTCACTATGACTCTTTTACATGATAATGGTAATAAGCTTACCTAAGCTATGGATGTCAGGTGACATCCATAGCTTAGGTAAGCTTATTACCATTATCATGTACAAGAGTCAGGTTGGCCTCAGAGAATATATCACTATGACTCTGTGTCTGAGCGGATGTGCTGCCATCTATAACTGGTCTAACCTAAATTCAACGTAACGACGCATGAAGTCAAGATGAATAGAACTTAGATTTTATGACTGTTATCTGATATATCCGATAAAAGCTTTGAAAACGAATTCATTCTTTCTTGTAGTTAGATTTTGTAAATTTAATCGGTAGTATGTGACCCATGATTTTTATAATACATTTAAGAGGTAATGATAAAATATTTATTTCATCAGATACTTATATTATGTCAACTGTATCTCCCCTATCTGAGAAAGGGATGTTGATATAGAATTTAAAAACCCTGGTACATAGATTTTATCAAGTTTAGATTTTGTCAAGTTCAAGTTTTTCAAGTTAAGGTTCATTTTTGGGTCTGTTCTACACAGAATGTATCTATTCTATATTGGATCAAAATAGTACATAAACAAATGTTATAAAACAGTTTTCTGCAAAGTATTCAAATTAAACCTCTTTCCTCACTTAAAAATAAATAAAAAATTATATCTATTTGTTTGGAATACGTCATAGCCTGCAGAAGCTTAAAAAAACATGAAACTCGTCAAGTTTTGTCCCATAAAGCTTTTGAAGCAAAAACTGTTGGTTTTATTGTGTTTAATCAAAAAGAGTATCTATTCAGTAATGGGCATGCAAGAGATAAAAAAAAACATTAGACGTAAAGTAAAATCAGTCATAGGATTAACTTCAATAGAAACATGAAATTTATTTACCCAAGGACACCAATAGCAAACAAATGTAAATAAACAAAAAGTTATACTCTAGAAATAAAATCAGTAAATGTATTATCGTACGGAAATGTATATGCAGCAGAACAAAAAAAAAACAAAATAAAGGTATATTTGGCACCTCTTGAACCTGGAGCCAAATTAATTGTTTTATTTTATTTTTCCACTTTCCTTTCGTGAACTAGATTTCAGTTCTTAGACCAGTTTATTTTTAACCTTATATTAAGCTGAGATATGACATAAAAAGTTTCGTTTTTGTCGGTTCGTAAGCAAATGCAACAAGAAAGTTCTGGTGATGCAGCAAAGTGCCTGCAATTGCAGTGAAAAACTGGTTTACCCTTCGGGTTTGCTTTTATGATCATGGGTCTTGGCTCATTTCCAGGATTTTGTCAGTAATCAGGGTGCTGATATACCTTTAGAGATTGGGTCAGACCTTTAAACTTCTAAAGGAAAACCTAATAATAATCAAGCATAGAACATGTTTGATAATGTTAAAAAATTAATATATTGGTCCACATGGTAAATTATACTCTAGAAAGGAATAAATAGATCACATGGCTGGTTACCCCGAGGTCTCAGGTTAACTCCCATGTTAGTAGTATTATTTCTTTCAGATAATTAGTACACAGGAGAGGAGGTATAGAAGGCAAGAGGATTCCACTCGTGATTAGTCAAAAAGATTACCCTGAATATTTGTAAAAATGACCTAAGAATGCATTGTTTTGTAAACTATAGTTTCCTTGACAAGTATTTTCTAGATCCTCTCTCTCTCTCTTCCTAGAGTCACATCTCTCTGTCAAATCCAACTAGCATCACATAGATTATTGCCTATTCTTGAAGTTGTAGTGCCGTAATTTTTTTTTTTTTTACGATAATTAGTCCATAAAAGAGTAATATTATCAGTCAATGGTCAAGTTTCTATTCCAATCAGTTAGAGTAACTCAGGTTTTCTTTTAACTGGCTGCGAAAACAACCATAAAATTCACTGGAAATTTCAGGTTGATTTTTGATTATCACACATGTAAATAATTTATATTACTTAGGGTAGGGTATATGCCTATTGTCAAGACACTTCAATTGATAAAAATATAATTATAAATGAAAATTAAAGGATTTTTTATCCAAAACATTGAATGACCCAAAATTATAAGTAATTTGTTTGATTACGAGTACAAAACTCTGGATTGTTAGAACATTTTTATAGCTTAAGTATTTTAGGTTTAATAATATTGCCTGACATTTTAGGTGGAAAGCAATAAAAATAACTAATAATCATTAATGATGATGGAGCTCTGGAATACACGACCTTTTTTGTAAAACTGCCATTTTAAAATAATGAAGTCGAAATGGTTTGACTTGGAGATAAAGGTTTCACTAGTTAAACTAATATTTTTTAATTTTTCCAGATGCATGCCAGCCTTCAGTCGCTTGGTTTCATGGAATATCTGTATGTGGATTACCTATGAGGAAATTAAGAAAGTTGTACATCATTTCTACAACTCCTAAAGAAACAAACGAAAACTCTACTATCATTCCTAGTTGTTTTATTAACGTTTGATTATTGCATGACTTTTTAATCTTTAATTCTTCTTAATTGATGATTGACAAAATAAAGAATAAGATATTGGCAGTTAAGAATTATAATTAAACTGATTCGCAGAAACCAAACGCGCTCCTTTTGAACTTGCTTATTTGTGTTTTTTTTTTTTTTTAATTCTGCTTGCTCAGTTAAATAGAATTATTTCGATCAAGTTCAATCAGCGAATATTTTTACCTAGTTTCCACCTTAAGAGCTGTTAAAAAAGAAAGAATCTTCTTGCAAAATTTGTTATCAGGAATTGGGGAAAATGAACAATTTCCTCGCTTGTCAAGTCAATGAATTACCTTTCTTGTTCTAGCCAAGGGGTTGTAATTTTCCTTCATAGGGATTTCAGACAAGAGGGTTCTAATGGTGTATTTTTTAGTTCAATCTGACACTATTTTTAGAACTTATGGGCTGTTTTATTTCTTAGCATAGGACTTGATCGGCTCTTACTAGGTTGCTAACTACAGCTGCAATCCTAATTGCTAGCTACCGCTGTAACTCTGATAATGTCTTAAAATAATTATCTTGACCGATCTTTTATGTAATAACTATTATCATTTAATATTGCAGTTACTATGAGCTGGTATTCCTTCTTTATTATAAAACCATTTAGAAGATACTTTTATTTTATTAGCTTTTAGTTGCTAAATGCCTTGGGTTGTTCTTTATTATGTTTAACACATCTTTATAACCATAATACCGATGTCCGTATTTACATTGAGCACATAGATCCTTTATATAATGGGCTATAGTTCGTTCTTTAATATATTTGGATTTGAAAACATATTATGAAGTTTAGACATGAAATAATAGATGTACAACAAGTTGACCTATTGCACATTTTCTTTACTTACTATGCCTAATATACTCTCAAAATTCTAGATTGAAATGCAAATTGCAAATAAGAAAAATCCTGTGGCTTTTTCTCGTTCGGAATAATACGAGACGAACTTCAGAGAATTGGTCAGTTAACTAAGCCAAATATATGCCATGGTTTCAACGTCTTCATTGTATTCATCGGCTTAACTAGTACTATCAAAAAATAAGTGTGTTGCACCATCGTTCATATGATGATTTCTTTTAATAATATATGGACTAGAGTTCGCTCTTTAATATAATCTCTTACTAGTTACTACTGCAACATTGATCTGACACAATTTTTAAGAAGTTTTGGGCTATTGCTTCTATTAGTAGGGGATATACTCTGTCTTTTAGTAGGTTGCAGTTACGGTTGCAACCACGATTTTACCGAAAAGGACTTAAAATTTGCTTAATTTTATTTTAATTTGGTATTTCAGTTACAATAGGCTAGAGTTTGTTATTTACAATAAAATACTGCACAACTTTGGTCCTTATATATGTTTTATGATTTGTTCTTTACCATAATTGTTATTTACTAGACACTGTAATTCCTACTGCTACTGGGATAAAGTTGGTTTTCATTAATAAATACTTCATTGACTAGGGAATATACTTCGTTCTTTAATACAACTTTAATATAAACTAAGATTCTTGCGTCCGCTGCAACACCAGTTACAACGGAAACTAGATGTAGTAATTTTCTATAAAAGAAGTCATTAACCAGCTCTCTATGATGTTCCAGTGGTCCACTCGCTGTGAAAACAGAAAAAAGCAAAAAAAGATCTCTTCAATGAGGAATATAATAGTTGCAGCCACGATTCTTGTTTTTCAAGCCAGTGGTTTCTCCTTGTTGTTCAAGCCAAGAAACTGCAAGCTTTATATAGGGGTATTGGACAACGTGGCTCTAATAGTGTACATCTTTTTTTGATCTGCAACTACTTTTGGGAGTTAAGTCCTTTTTATTTCTTAGTATCGAATTTGATCATCTCTTACTAGGTAGCTAGCTACCGCTGCTACCCTGATAAATTACTAGCAGTAAAAAACCTACGACTTTTTATTTGTTTGTAAAAAAAAACGATTTTTCTTTGTGAATAGTAAAAAGGAATCTCAGATGATCAAGTAGCTAAGTAAGTCAAATATGGCACCACACCCTAGAAAGGTTTACCGAAGATAATACTGCCACTAAAGTTAAGGCTGCAAATTATAATGAAACTCTTGTTTGTAGTGAAACTATATTTATCTTGAACAGTCTTGGAAAGAACTAATAAAATTAAACTGAACAATTGATAATTAATGATATTAATTGCTGAAACCTCATCAGTTCAAAATTTTATTCTACTCTAATTGTTTAAGTGTATTTTTAATGTTGTAATAAATACAAAAGGAAATATTTGTAATGTAATTTGTTTCAAACAGTTCGTGGTAACGAACCGTAAGTAAGTAAGGAGCGACCCGGCTCAATGGTAACCGAAACTCTAAGAAACAGAATTTTGATACCAATAGATACATCAAAAGAATCAGATTTTAATTCTGATTTCAAATATATAAGTTTAATCAAGTTTAATTTTACCTATCAAAAGTTAGGCGCCTGAGAAAATTTGGCTGATTTTCGAAAAAAGGGCGAAAGACCCCTAAAAGCTATAGAACCTTAATGAAAATCACACCATCATATTCAGCGTATCAGAGAACCCTACTGTAGAGGTTTCAAGCTCCTGTCTACAAAAATGTGGAATTTTCCATTTTTTGCCAGACGAAAGATCACGGATGCGTGTTTATTTGTTTTGTTTTTTTTTGTTTCTTGTTTTCCCAGGGGTGATCGTATCCACTCAATGATCCTAGAATATCATGGGAGGGCTCAATGGAACGTAAATTAAAAGTTCTAGTGCCCTTATTAAGTGACCAAGAAAATGGAGGGCGACTAGGCCCCCTCCCACGCTCATTTTTTTCTCAAAGTCACCCGATAAAAATTTTTAGACAGCCATTTTGTTAAGCATGGTCGAAAATATTATAACTATGTCTTTTAGGATGACTATCCCTTTAAGCCCCCAGGGGGTGTGATGAAAGTTATGAACTTTACCCAATGTTAACATATAGTATTGGTTATTGGGAAGTATACAGAAGTTTTCTGGAGGAATTTGTTCTGGTAGTGGGGGATGGGGGTGGGTCGGGGGTTATATGGGAGGATCTTTTCATGAAGGCAGTTTTCATGGGGAAAGGGACATTGCTATGAAGGGGGCGCCAGATTTCCCATCATTATTTTTTTTTTAAATCAGAAATTAAATATAAAAAAAACTAAAATCAAATATAAATATTAAATATAGAAATAAATATAAAAAGGTTTTTCAACTGAAAGCAAGGAGTAACATCAAAACTTAAAGTGAACAAAAGAATATTAGCTATAGGATTGGGTTTACCTTTAAGTTAATACCTCGCTCTTAAGGCAAAAGATTTTTCAGTGCTTTTGAAACATCTATTTATTCTAATTAATAGCCTTTCGGATTAAGCGATCATTTTTAAGGAATTGGAACAAAATTCGAACTTGAGCTTAAAGAGCAAGGTATTGACTAGGGGGCGAACCCCTTAATATACGTATTAAAAATATATGAATGTAGAAGTTGGTTACATAAGTTAATTCGTAAGTTACGTATATTTATTACTAATAAAAACGTTCGTAAATAAAATTCAACAAGTTTCGAGAAAGCCATTTAACCAAATGAAAGTAAAATTAATATGCAAATTTCGTTTTAATTATTCATGTATGGTGAGCCAAAGTAAAAACCTGCCTTAATTAAAAAACGTTCACAAATGAAATAAAAAAACAATTTTTTTTTTAACAAAGTAAGGAACGACCTTAAAACCTAAAACGAACAGAAATTAATCCGTATATGAAAGGGGCTGTCCCCTCCTCAACGCCTTGCTCTTTACGCTAAAGTTTGACTTTCTCACAACTCATTTTTTTTAACAATAAAATTTTGTTTTAATTGCAAATTTTTTTAATTAACTTTAACGAAATTCACACCATCAGATTCAGCTTATCGACGAACATTATTAAGGAAGCTTCAAACTCCTATCTGCAAAAATGTGGAATTTTGCATTTTTAATTAACTTTAACGAAAATTACACCATCACATTCAGCTTATCAGAGAACCCTATTAAACAAGTTTCACGCTCCTATCTGCAAAAAGGTGGAAATTTGCATTATTTGCTCGAAGAAAGATCACGATGCGTGCCCTCCAAAAAATGGAGGGCAACTAGGCCCCCTCCCACGCTCACTTTTTTCTCAAATTCACCCAATTAAAATATTGAGATAACTATTTTGTTCAACATAGTCGAAAATCTGATAAATATGTCTTTTAGGATTACTTAATCCCCCACAGGTCCCAAGGGAAAGGCTGCAAGATATGAACTTTGCCCATTGCTTACATATTGTATTGGTTTTTGGGACGTATACAGACATTTTCAGGACGGATTTTGTTCTGGTGGGGGGGGGGCTGGAGGCGGGGGTTACTCGGGAGAATCTTTCCGTGGAGGATGTTTTTTGGGGTAAGGGACATTTCTATGAAGGGTGCGCCGGATTTCCAAGCATTATTTAAAAAACGATTAGAAATTAAATTTTAAAAAAAAACAAGTTTTTTTCAACTGAAAGTAAGAAGCAAAATTAGAACTTAAAACGAACAGAAATTATTACGTATATGAGGGGGTTATCACCCCAGTCAATGTCTCACTCTTTACGCTAGAGTTTTTTTTAGTGCTTGCAACAGAGCCATCTATTCTAATTAAACTGCCGTTGTGATTCAGGAGTGTGTGAATTAAAAATCTGTTTAACTTTTAACTTAAAGTGTGTGGTTGTGAATGAGGGGAGAACTCCCTCATAGACGTAATAACATATACGTAATAAAAAAAAAAAAAAAAAAAAAAAAAAAAAAGATAAACGGCTCAACAGTAATCTAAAATTTTAAAAACGGAATTTTGATGTCAATAAATGTATCAAAAGTTTGGGTTTATAATGCTGATTCTAAATATATAAATTTTATTAAGTTTAGTATTACTTATCAAAGGCTACGAGCCTGAGAGAATTTACCTGTTTTTTTTTATTGAGGGAGGAAACATCCCCTAAAGTGAAAGAATTTTAATGAAAATCCCACCGTCAGATTCAGCGTATCACAAAACCCTATTACATAGGTTTCAAGCTCATATATGCAAAAATCTGCAACTATATCTGCAACGTATTTTTTGCCAGAAGAAAAATATACGAATATAGAAGTTCGTTACGTAAGTTAATTTGTAAATTACGTCAGAATCAAAATTAGAGACAGCCATTTAGCAAAAGAAGGGTAAAAATTGAATGAAATTTTCTTTTAATTATTCATTGACGGTGAACCAAAATAAAAGCCGCATTAACTAAAAAACGATCAGAAATTAAATAAAAAAACAAGTTTTTTAAACTGAAAGTGAGGAGCGACATTAAAACTTAAAACGAACAGAAATTATTCCGTATATGAAAGGGGCTGTCCACTCCTCAACGCCTCACGCTTTTCGCTAAAGTTTGACTCTGTTTCACAACTTTATTTTTTAAAACAACAATAAACTTTAGCGGAAAGAGCAAGGCGCTGAGGAGGGGACAGCCCCTTTCATATGCGGAATAATTTCTGTTCGGTTTAAGTTTTAACGTCGTTCCTTACTTTCAGTTAAAAAAAACTTGTTTTTTTTATTTTTATTCAGTAAAGTGCCAATGACGTAGTAGGTTTTAGACGTTGATTGTTAGGCAAGGAGGTATACCCAAACTCTTGTTTGTAGTGATTTTTGTTCATTTAAGCTTGATTTGAATATTCAATTTAAGCTTTACTCGTTTTAAGATTTATTTATTAGTTTATATTAGTACTAATGCATGTTATTTTGCTAGCCAGGGATCAGCTCCCATAAGTTTTGGAATAGAATATCGTTGATAATTTTTTTGGAGGGGCAATGGGAAAAAGGTCAGGCCATGGAGGGCCAGGGGTCAGCTCCCATAAGTTTCGGAATAAAATATCACTAATAGTTTTTTTTGCAGGATGGTTCAGGCTATGGAGGGCCGGGGGTCAGATCCCAAAATTTAAAAACTTTTATGAAGTTTTCATAAAAGAAAAAGGAATATTCACGATACTTTATTCCAAAACTTATGGGGACTGAACCCTGGCCCTCCATGGAACTCCCCCCACAAAAAATTATGTATTATATTACATTAAAAAAATAAAGGAGCTGATCCTTGGCCCTTCATACTCCCCCCTCCCCAAAACAAGTGTGATATTTTAATCCGAAACAGAATTACTCACTAGAATACAATCTTGTACTTTAAACATTTAAATATCTGAATATATAAAAAAAAACCATTTTGGAATAGAGAATTTTGCAAAACTTGAAGTTTTGGTAATGAAAAACGAACAAATATTAATTAAGAACAATTTCTGAAAAAGAAGTTTTTCAAAGAAGAGTAAAGGCCATATTAAACTTGAGATCCTAATAAAAACATACAATAACTCAAACTCAAAACGACCAGAAATTACTATTGAAGGATAACTGAGACCCAAAACGAACTGAAATTAAAAAATCAATCATAGCAAAAAAATGCAATATGTAGCGTACTAGTATAAATGAATAAATAAATGTTAAAACGAAAAAAGCTTAAATTGAATATGCAAGTCAAGCTTTTACAGTTCGTTACCACGAACTCTTTGATACTATAGTTTTCAGGGGCTCTACATCGCATTTTAGGGCCCATATACCATATTTTTCTTGTATCTATGCGGCATACTGCAACATTCCTGACAGTATTTTCTCCTGGAAAGCATTTTATACGGCAAATCCTTTAGAATACAAACCTCATATTATCTTACCCCATGCAAACACATATGATTTCTGAACTTTTAGCCATTAATATGAGAAATGCGTATCCCTGGTTTTGCGAAGTTATATCTCATGCAAACACATAGGATTTCTGACCTTTTAAGCCATTATTATGAGAGCCAAATAGAATTTTCTAGACACCTCTTGTTTTTTCAAATCTTCTGAAAAATACCTTATTTGCAGCAATAGATCTCCCTTATAAATAAACAGTACTAATCGTTTTGCCCCACTGTACTTCCAGGTCGTTTTGGCTATGACAATACTAGCCGTATTGCCCCAATATACTTCTGACGGGACCTTCCTATGCCGCGATTGCAGGGCGTGTGACGGCAATCCTTAGTGTGAAAATACGACGGGATTTCAGGTGGCCACCAACTCTCTCTGGAGGGTGTACCTTTCCGACAGTATGTCAGAGGACACACGTCACTATTTCACGAACTGTTGGACCGCAAGTCCTGTTAGTTTTTCATTTAACAGTCATTAGCATTCTTTCTTAACTTTATTCGTACATTCATGTAACACCATAATGATAAAGAGTTTCTTTTTTTTCAAACAGTTCACGTCCTTTTCTGACCTTTACAGACCTACAGGGGCCCTCCACCATGACTTTTAGATCGCAGAACAAGTCCCCTAAAAAAAAGTCTCCTAAAAAAATCAATTAAAAAAAGATTTCCAAAAGACGTTTTTCGAAGGGAAGTAAAGGGTATATTAAACTTCAGATCAGAAGAAATAAAAACTTTACAATAATTCAAAGTCAAAATGACCAGAAATTACTATTAATGAATAAATGAAACCCAGAGCAAGCAGAAATCCAATTGACAGTTATAGTAAGAAAAATACATGCAGCAGGTACTAATATAAATTAATAAATAAATCTTAAAACGAGGAAAGCTTAAATTGAATTTGCAATTCAAGCTTAAAAAAATTAAAAATCTTTTGATGCTGAAGTATATATAAAACCCAAAACGAACACAAATTAAATAGACAATAATAGCAAATAAACATACAACAGTTACTATTACACGTGAATAAGGAAATCTTAAAACGAGTAAAACTTTAATTCAATATGCAAATCAAGCTCAAAACGAACAAAAATCGCTGCAAAAAAGAGTTAGGGTACTGCCTCTTTCCCTAACTGTAAAAGTCTAAAAACTGCTGTGTAATTGGGGCTTTACTGAAAACGAATTGCATTACAAATATTTTCTTTTGAACTTGTTACAACATTAAAATAAACACAAAAATAAAAGTAAAGGAGCCGGAGAGAGAGAAGGGAAGCCAGAGGGCTGGGAGAGAATGATCTGCAGGACACATCTCCCCATAACAGGACGTCTCAAGGGAGAGGTCTGAATTGGAGTGTGGACATACACCTCAACCGAAAGGTAAGAAGAGAGATAGCGCCAACATGTCTTAAAATACGACCCCAGAGGATGTTTGGGTAAAACAGCGTCCCAAGATCGAAAGGAGAAGGAAAGATACTCCTGGGCATCGAGAGAAAAGAGGGGCTTTGCTGGTGTAGTGGAATGAATACCCATAAAGAAAAGCCTGAGCGACTGGCAAGCCATATTGTCTTATTTATGGGAGGTTGAGGCCGAAATCATGGAAGGCAATCTAAACTTTGGTCCTGATTTCACCTCCACAAGATTGGAGGGGGGGAATTATAAAAGTGAGATGCCAGGATGAGGGTAGGGAATCGTGGATTAAGGATGGTGAACGGGTTGGAGCAGGGTTTATGTTTCTCTCGCCCCGGAGACACACCTCCGAAAAAAATTTCTCTATTGAGGATCTGCATGTCGGGTCAGCAGAGAAACTGATCAGGCTGTTAGTGGCCTGCAATTGTTTCCTTACTAAAGGCAAAATTGAAGTGACCAAGATTGACGTCAAGGAAGAAAAGACCTACCCCCACGTAGCAATTAACGGCCCCTGAAGTGGAGAAGCGGAACTTCCAATTCCCAATTAGAATGAGGGAACAAACGCTCCTCAAGCCCCTCTACAAGAATCCCGTGGAGTCCACTCCAGTAAAGGACGGAATGGGACCTTCCAGTTCCAGCTAACTTGAAATGATGCCAGCATATGATCCGTGGTGGCTAGAGTGCAGGCAGATAAACTTGCACTACTGCCAAGCCTCCTCCTATATTCTTGAAAGGGAGCTGGAAAATGCAGACATTCTTAACGATGGTCCAGGAGCCATGGGTCATCGGAGAAAAGATCATGGGAAACTTCAGAGGAGCGGAACACCATGTACACAACGAGGCGAGCACTGCTTGTACATCGTGTATTTATCATTAAAAAAAAATTAGATACTTGAAAGTTTTCTAAATATCGTTCTAGGGATGTATTAGCTCCTGTGGTGAAAAATGTGATTGGCCATGAACGTGTGGTATGTAGTCCAGTTTACATGCCAGATGAGGAGAAACCACCAACAGTGGCGTCGTTTGGGGGTGGCATGGGGGGGGGGCATTTGCCCCCCTAAAAATTGAAAGAAAGCTTTTATATAGCCCATGCCCCTTGACTCTCTGGATGTGGAACTCTTTTGCCCCCTCAATAAAAATGCTGGAGCTACGCCCCTAACCACCAGCAAAGAAAGTAATGGAACTGGTGAAATACTGTAAAGTTGAGAAGACCCCCCTTTTTCATGTGATGGAAATGTGCATCACACATTATGGGAAAGCATCTATACAAATGGAAGGGGACTTGAACTACTGGATTCATAGGCAGGGGAACGCCGTGCTTCAGGGCTTGAGCCCTATTTTTGTAAAAAGAGGAGGAAGAGAGGTTTTGGATCTTACAATAGTCTCTTCACAACATGGGAGACTGGTAAAGGATCGGTATGTGAGCGATCTCTTGTCATTCTCTGACCAGCGAATAATAAGATTCGGAATAGATATACCCCAAAGATTAAGGAAACCTCTTAGTGAAATACGAAAGACAAATTGGCACACCTATAACCAAGTTCTAGCCAAAATACTTGCCAATCTGCCTACCAAGCCAAGAATAACCGAAGAGGATCTAGACCAGGAGGCAGAAAGACTCACATAAAGCATGAACAGTGCATTTAAACAAGCAACCCCTCTAACACTTGTCGAAGAGGGTTTTCAAGCCAATAACTGTTGAACTCCAGAATTAAGTCAAAGAAGAAAACTGACCTGACGGCTGCTAAGATCAGCTGCCCAATCAAATAATCTTGAAGACTGGGATGCTTACTCAGAAGGTATAAAACTCCTGAAAAAAAGTAATAAGGAGATGAAAGAGAACCTCATGGAGGGCTTTCTGTGAAAGTATAGAGTCAGATAAAGCTAGTAACTGTTTGGTAAAGATTAAAGAAATATCACCGGATACACTTGGGAAGTGTGGCAAGAGAAGATTCTGCTCTCACAGCGGGACTGGAAGAAAACCCTGAACCGCACGCTCGAAATACATGTAAAGGACCCTGAGCAAAATGTTCCCATGCCAGCTTGTTTTATAAAACCAAATATGGGAGAGGAGCTAGCATCCTTAATTCTAAGGGAGGACTGGGTCAAAAAAGCTGTGGACGATTATCAAACTTATAGAACCCCTGGAGCTGATATGAGACACCCTATACTGCTCTAGAAAGGATGGGAGAATATACAAAACCGAGTATATTGGTATTGTAAATAGAAGCCTCGCTGTGGGCTAGTACCCCGTAATTGGCTCAAGGTCAAGGAGTTTTTCACACCTAAACCAGAAAAAGAGGACTACTCAAACCTTGGTCTTGTAGAATGATTACGTTATCCTCTTTGCAGTCGAAAGTGATGGAACGATTGACTCGTTGGTTTCTGATAAGTAATATGGAGACCAAGAAGACAATGTACGAAAAGAAAATGTGATTTAAGATAGGAGGTTCTACAGACGCTGCGGTTTACCAATTGTTCTGGCGGATAGAGCAAACCTCGGAATGTAAAGAATATGCTTTCATATTCCTTGACATAGAACGAGCATTTGATAATGCCGCTTCTGAATCCATTGAGATAGCCATGGAGGACGCAAGATTAAATAGACCTATTCAGAAATGGAATTCCCATATGCTCAGGAACTAACAGATAGTCTTCGAGCTAAAGGGAATAAAAAAAGACTGTTCAGAAAAGATGCATGCAGGGGATGGGGGGTAATCTCCCTATATATGTGGAACCCGGTCATGAACAGCCTATTGAACTTATTCAAAAAGCAATCTGGATATAGCCAGTCGAATGCGGATGACCTACTATCCTTACTGAGAGGAAAATGTCTAAGGACACTGTTTGAATTGCGACAGCCCATGCTAGTCAAATCCAAATATGATCAAAAACTCTTAAGCCACGCTTAGCATCTGAAAAGAGCGACGTTGTAAAAGTCACAAAAAAAAGAGGAAATGGCAAGCTCTTTGCTCTAAAAATGTATGATCACCCATTATCCCTTAAAAAGTAGGTGAAATACCTAAGGATCATAATCTATCATCAACTTTAATGGAAAGCGCACTGTCTTGAAAAGGCACGGAAAGCCACAGCTTCCCTAATTCACTGTCAACGAAATGTGGGAAAGAACTGGGGCTTGACTCTCAATAAAACGATGGTTTTATATAAGACGGTAATAAGGCCGCTTCTGTTATATAGAATCGTTTTTTGGATGAATTCAACTCGAATTGCGAGACACATAACCCTCTTGATAAGGGTGCAACGGCTAACATGAATAATGATTACATCAGCATATCATGGAACCGCTAGGACATCTATAAAGTTTTTCTTTAGACTTCTACCCGTAAAAAAAATCTCTAGGGGAAAAACAGTAAAAATTGCTGTCAGATTCAAACAAATGGTCAATGGATCCAAAGACAGAAGACACGAAATAGGAAAAGTACAGACCATTTTGGGTTCTGTCGCTCATTGTATCAGTGTAAATAGCTAAATACTATCCAAACAATAAAAATGAAGAGGCAATTCCAAACTGTGATGAAGGAAAGAAAGAAAGCGGAGCTGGAGATAGAGCTGCTCCTCCAAAGTAACGCAATAATATGTTATATTGATAGTTTGTGGTTAGATGAAAAATCGGGTACATGAGTAATAATATATCAGAATACTCTTTATGCGGACAAGGAAGTAATCTTTTATCACCTGAGAAAATTTGTTACAGTTTTTAGGCTCAAATTCTCGGAATAGAACGGGCAGCTGGAAAACTGTATGAAATGGGAAGTACAGGAAAATAAATATGTGTCTTAACTAGGGCCCCACCGATATGCAGTGGGGTCACTGAGTGGGTCAATGCCCCCCCCCCTTAATAATTTGGAAAAAACTATAATTTATTTGGTAGCTTTGAAACTATTTGTTGTTTAAAGCGTCAAATGTTTGTTTACTTTTAGCAGATAATTTTTTTTCGAATTAATCCATGCTCAATTTTAACATACAGAAAACGAGAAATAGGGCTCCATTACGCTTCATAATATGTTCCACACTAATATTTTTCCAAATATACAGCCTTTGAAACCTTATCATCAAGTAAAATGTGAGCCCTGTTAATGGCAACTTTGAAAAATGTTCGCTGTTTCCTGTTTCGCCACATTTAACTCGGGTCAATTTTTTTCCAGATATTTAAGGTGCTTTTGCTTCCTAAATTCTATCAGCTCAATATTGGATTCTCTTGTTTTAAAACTTCTAACACCATCTACAAATGCAAATAGGACATAAATGGAATCATTGAAGAATAAGACGGTATCTATATAGTGAATATACAGTAATCATTTAATTTTTTTATTTTCATGTCCAGTATTTAAATGAAACTCAGTTTCCTTATTTGCCATTGAAATTCCTAATACGCGCAGATAACGTCCTATTCCTTACGTTTTGGAGTCACATACTAACGCATAAATATTGAACTGTCTCTATACATAATACCATGTTGACTTTTTGCTTTTCAAAATATTTCTGTTAACCAGCTTCACAAAAGCAATTGACATAAATGTGCTAAGAATGATGACTGAAATTTGTCGCATTTCACACAACCCCAGCGCTACTTTTGGTACATTTATCTCTGCATCAGCATGCTGTACAAAATGTCAAATGAGAATACAATAAAGTGAATTTAAACAAAATATGCATATTTTTCTCACAATTTATAAATCTTGTGTGAGCGTATAAGCGATACCAAAACAATGCAAAAGTATGAGACTCAAATATGAAATCAAGCAATTACTTCGATATCTACGACACTCCGCTTCATCAAAATATGCCATTTGGCGTCTGAAAAGGGCGCAAAGAGATCCAATAAAACTACTATATTTTAGAAAAAAGGTTTATTGTGACACTTTCTAGTCTCTTGTCAAATTGCATTACGCGCTAAATTAGACTGCTTTCTAAGCTATACACTATCATCTAAGCCACCAACCGGCCTAGAAAAGTTTTGCATATTAACAGATGAGTAGGAAAGCCATAATTTCTTTAAAATATGATTGAAAACAAATAAATGAACAATCTGAAAAAAGTGCTTCATGAATTACCATAGACATATAGTTGAGACTCGTTGTTAGCTTTCATTTAGATATAACTAACTGAAGAAATAAACATGCACAGAAAGGATTTTTTTTTTTGTAGTCCCTTCTGGAAAAAAATCTTGCTGAAACAAATAATTTCTTAGGTTGTGAGCAATCTATAAGAGAACCCATACCTTTAGTGTAGCTCTTGAGTTTGTGAAATCCACCAGCCAGTAGATAATCTTATAGTTGAAAGGTGCTGGATATAAAACAAAATGTGAAGTCAAAGTTCTGACCCTTACATCATCTATCATCTATAATGTCTGGTGGATTAAGTATTTCTCTCAAGAAACTCATAAGATTATGAGTCATAAGACGTGGATTGCGGGCCCTGACTTTCAGTGGGAATATCATTGATAAACTTCTTTCTACACAATTCGTGTCACTTAGAATAGACCACTGCCAGGATCAAAAGATTTGGCTAAATTGGGAGACCTCTTATCACGCCCTTCCACGGCATGTTACTTAAATATTTCTCATATATCCTCACTAAAACTTCCTATTCCTTTTTTCACACAGCAGACACTTCGAACAGTCAATGTGAGGTTGACAGCTTACTAGGTCTGTTCAGATCTTGTAAGGAATTGGTATGATGCACATATTTCGTCAGGAGCTCTTAAGCTGTGAAAAAAGCCTAGAACTTTATATAACATCAATTGGCACTATGAAAAACCCTTGTAAACTTCAATTAACATAAGTATTCATGGTATGTTATTGCGTTATTCTTCAGTTTTAAGTTATAAAATAGTAAATCAACAATTTCAATTGAATTAGGAAATCCTGGTTTGAATTCAAGGCCTCCTTCCCGTTTATCCTTCAGAGACGCTTAAAAAAAGTTTCCTTCATTTCATTGTGATTTTAATTTTTTCTTCTAACCGCAGATTTCGTTGTGCAACATTTTCGTTTACAATTCAATATAAATCTAGCTGTCTCGTCTTCCATGCCATGTTGTCATTCTTGTCATTCATCAATAATCACTAAAACGATACGACCACCTCGGGAAAAAAAATGATGTAATTAGCTCTTTAAATGCACATGAGTGTGACGTCATTCATACAGAAAATGTTTTTTTTTTAAATTAAGGCTTTTTATTAAAATAAAGTCAGTTAACATCAATCGGTATGGATATAAAGCACAGCCGTAAGGCTTAAAGTGGATTACTATGAAGCTCGAGGCCAAATTGAATAAATTCAGAATACGTGACTTAACACACCCTAATCACATTAATTTTATTTTTTCCAGAAATTGCCTATCTCTTGTATTCTCGTGCTTCTGGTCAGACTTTCGAATGAAGTGATGACTGGCTTGACACTGGTCGCAAGAACAGTTTAGATTTTCTTGAGTTATAATCTGAGATTATAACCCATGCTTTAAGCACTCAAAAAACATTCTCACTAGAAAATTCCCACTTATCCACTAGAAGACTCATGAAAGAAAAGTGCTCAGAAAAAGTGCATCAATAAGGCAGCAACACATTTTGTATGATTTATTCCTTGGTAGACAGTAAGATTTTATGGAGGATAAATCTTGTCTATTAACCAAAAAGTCATCTGTGGTTAAAAATGAAAAAATTTGCATGTTAAATAGTGATATTTCCGAGTAAAAAAGTATTTTCTGAGAAAAAATTAAGATTCTGTCTTGAGTTTTGTTTTAAATCACCAATATTCCCGCAATGTTAGAAAAAAGATGCTTAACTTTTATTAGCTAATGGAACATAAAATCAGCATTCTGATGACGTTCAATTTCTTATTGTTATTATTTTACCCTCATTAAAATTAAAAAACAAAAGTCATCTTGATGTAGGCTGCTTTTGAGTTTTTAAGTGAAAATAGACATTGCACTAGTGCGGACTGGTATATCCCAATATTGAAGATCAGTATCAGGACAACATTGTCCTGAATAGCACTTTCAAGCTAGCCGCAGCAAAAGTTTGCCACAACCCCTTTTTTTTAATGATAGCCAACCGTGAATCACATCCAAAACTTGTTTAAAGAAAAAGACATTACTGCATCTATTGACACGAACTTTGAGCTTCACGACCCCTATTTGTTCTTGGTTTAAATAACATACGAAAATTCAACAAAGTCTACACCTTTTTTAAGTATGTACACGGAAAATTTAGAATATTTATCTTCCATAGAAATAGCAGCGCTATCTAATTTTTGAAAGTGCTAAGATACATAAGGCGATGAACCAAAACTCTACATCGAGGGACAAAGGTACTAAGATTCAGCACATATCTATATGTCCGAAATCCATTAGCAGAGAGACAGACTCGAGGTCTCGTTATATGTGAAATAAAAAGTTTTGCCACAGTGGCAGTTCCACTTGGAGTAATAAAACTTATGAGAATTTTTTTTTGAAAAATATTAAGCTACTTTAGAATGGAAATTTAATTGATTTCCATAATCAAGCAGTTTCACAAGTAGGAGGGGGGGGCTAAAACAGGAGGGGCTACACCCCACTAAGTCAACCAGAAAAAGGGTGGAAATGCCAAATATTTTGGCTTTTCGACCAAACAGACCAAAATTCCTCAAAGTATGAACCTTTTTAAGAATGTAAACAGAAAATAAGGAATATTATCCATATATGATGTAGTAGCGCTATCTATCTTTTTCAGATAGATAACTCAGAATTGTGGCATATGGAGCAATGAAAAAATTACCGGTGAAAAATTAGCATGAGGTAAACCATGTTCATAGGTTGTACCTCTCTATATCACTGAGCCAAGACAATAAAATTCAGAAAATACTTATTTCTAGACATGCAGAATCTAAAAGCGAAAAGCTAGACTCAAGATCCCCATCTTTACTGTTACTACTAACAATTAACAGCTTACTGCTGCACCAAGCCACCTGAGGCCAACACAGCTGCGTACGCTCCTCTTTCATCAAGATCCATTCTGAGCCTCCCAGTTTAAGCTTTATACAAACTCTTTATACCTTCCAAAGAAGTTCCAATTTATATTAAATCCTTCCTTACGACCTCCTACCCCCCTATTCGAGGAGGACCAACATTTTGTTTGGCCCTATATGGTTGGTCTAAAAGGATGATCATTAGAAATTTTTAACCATTCATCACTGAATGCATCCTAACCATCTTTTCATTATAACCCTAGAAAGCAGGAAAGAAACACATTTTTCACACAGCTTACTGTTTGAAATACGGTCTAAGTGACCGTATCTCCAACCCCTCCTAAGTCAGACTCTGGATAGGACCATGAACACGAACCACGTAATTCATTTTATTATCCTTGTAGGAATAACACTGCAGCTAGGGAGGCTGGCCAATATTACAGAAAAAAAAATTAAATGAGATAAATGAGATGAAGTTTGACAATTGAATATAAGGATATTTATTCTTGAAAGTCTCAGCAATTTGGATATATTAATGTTATGAAAGAGAAACGTTCAAAATATATTTTGTTTTCAGTAAATCACAAATGACGTCCTGGTCATAAAATGGGGTGTTTTAACCCTACTTCTGTTTATGGTAGATTTTGTTTATTTTAAGTTGGACTTGATTTTTAATTTCTTCCGTTATTGGTTTATTATGTTTTTACTTACTTACTGCTGCTACTACTAACTACTCCTTGCAGCCTCGAGCCTCCTGAGTCCAACTCAGCTGCACGTACTCCTCCTACATCCTAGTCTCTTCAAAGCTCCCTTCTTTACGATCTCCCAAGGTAACCCAGTTTCTTCTAAATTCTTTCTCGATATCTCTTCCCCCTCCATTCGGGACGACAGCCGCTTTTGTTTGACTTTGGAGTTTATGTTCCCTTATACACTTGAATTACTCTTTAAATTTATTGCAGATCGTTTTAGGTTTAATTTAGTTCTTTACTCTTCCTTGAAAACCTTTTTTTCGTGGAAAAGGTTGTTTAAATTTATTTCTCGTCGCTTTTACTTCAGATAGTTTGTTTGTTCATGAAAGGTTTTTTCGGTTTTTATATTTAATTATCAAGATTTAAGCTGGCTATTAATATTTTGGACAAAGTTTTGCAACACATTTTAATAATAGTTGTACTATAGGTCTTTGGATGGTTGGGTACGTAGAATATTATTCAAATAATGGATTGAAACTCTGTATAATCTTTGGGTTCTATAGGGCTAAAGCCATTCTGACCAATATCTCGTTGGAATCTTGGGTATAGATATCTATTAATCAACAATCCCCCTTGAAATCCTATGAAAGTGTCAAGTTAATACCCTAAGCCATTTCTGAGATATTAAAAAAACACCCATTTGACAACCTGGATAGCCTGTTGATTTAGTTTTACTTTCTCCTCAACTTTACCTAACTGTTTTAACGTAATAACCTCTTCTTTTCCTGGAATATTATATCTATGCCATTTTCCCAACAATGGTGCACTTAAATTCTTTCAGTTGAGCTCAGTTATTATAGTAGTAGCCGCAGTAGTATTAGTAGTAGCAGTAGTAGTAGTTGTAGAAGTAGTAGTAGTAGTAGTACCAGTAGTAGTAGTAGTAGTAGTAGTAGTAGCAGTTTCAGTAATAGTAGTAGTAGTAGTAGTTGAAGCAGTAGTTGTACTAGTAGTCATAGCAGTAGAACTATCAGTCACTGTCAGACATGCAGTGGTAGTATCAGTGACAGTCGGCGTTGCAAGTAGTTATAGTTACAATCACAAGCAGTTGCAGTCACAATTAGACACAATCACAAGTAGTCACAGTCACAAGTCGTTGTAGTCCCTAGAAGTCCATTTCGCAGTTTCCAGAAGTCGCAGTAATAGTTGCAATTAGTCGTAGCCGCAAGTATTCGCAGTCGAAAGAAGTTGCAGTCACAATTAGTCATAATCAATCATTTTTAAAGTCTCAGCTACAAGTAGTCACAATTGCACACGTAGCCACATGTTACAGTCGTAAATAGTCACAGTCACAGGCAGGCACAGTTTCTAAGAGAACACCAACACCCTTAAGAATAATTTAAGCTTATTTTTTTGCAACATCTATCAAAGCAGAGTATCTGATGCCAATCGAACTCTGGGGGGAATCATGAAAAAAGAAGTCTTGGTGCTTACAAGCGTCCACCAGATTGAGCATTGGATTTCTAAAAGTTTGATGAAAGCAAGGGATAATTTTATACAATTCTTTTTGAAGTTCGGGCCCAATTAGACCACTTAAAGGGAAGGTACCTAAATACTTATCATCTTCATCTAGGTATATACTATTACAGATTGTTTTTCTTAACCAAACTAGGTTAGTGCTAATGCTTTGCAGTCTAGTAGAACTTTATAAAGTCTAAGGCAAGTTTGACGCAGGATTAGTCTAGTTTGCACTTTAGCAGTTGTTTTCCCGGTTGGATCAGTCACAACTCTTAAAGGGGTTCTTAAATATCAGGCAACCGAATATAAATCAAAACAGCTTTTAGACACAAATCGGTACTTCAGTATTTCCTAGGTTGGATCTTTATAGAATCTGGGAGGGGTTGACTTCACCTTTAATGAAAAGAAAGACCTGACCTGCGTTGGCACTTCATCTAAAGCTAGAATCACGTACCGCTAGAATGCACAGCTGCTAGAGTCAAGTACCATAAGTGCTTCAGGACCTAAAATATTTTTCTTATCGACACCTTTACATCCGTAAACTAAACTTTTTATGGATAGTCAATAACCGCAGGAAACCATTTATGGTTCTCACCTAAGTAATCAAAATTGCCTTTTTTTTCTCTAAACAGTGGTCAAACTGTTTACCATTGCTTCCTTCATATAAAACTCATGTCTTCGAGATCCGACACTTTTGCAGAGTAACACTGTAGACGGTAAAAGATGGGGGCCAGAATAATGCTGAGGCTCACGGCATTCTGAGCCCAATGTAGAAAAAAACAACCTAAATAAATTAGAGGGCTTGTGCGGCTATGTCCAAAGAACATGCCGAATCGTATCCAGAAGGAGAAACCCTCGTGTTGGAAATATCCCTCAGACGTTTCTACTAAAAGTCACTTCAGACAACTGTGCTATATGCTAGACTAGGGGGGGGGGGGTAATCTTTCAAGGTACAATTGAACCGGTATAATTATCTAGGCTCAAAAATTGGCCCAGTCCTTAAAGTTGCAATTCCAGATATCTCCTCTCGTAGGAGATACATCAAAAGCATAAGAGTATAGTCCTCCTATTTAACAAGATCGTATCAAACTTCCAAAACCTATAGTCTTGGTGAGAAGATAAGACTTAGGCAATGGCTAAAGGTAATAAACTTAGAAAACTTTCAAAAATGAGAAAATCTGCGATGCGTGGAATATTGCGCCAGCCAAATGAAAGACGATTTTTCGTGTGACTCCAGCGTCTTCAAATGTTAAAATTATCCGTCTGACGAGCGCGATGACTTATTGTCAGCATGGATTTTCGTACACTAACTTGTTAGCAAATTCCATAGAGACATCGAGTAATACTCGAGTTTTAAAAAAAAGCTAAAGGGGGATAAAAGAAAGAAAAAAAGAGATATTTAATTAACGACTAAGGACAGGGGTGAAACATTGATACTAAAGAAAGAGCACTGTTAAGTTTGAAAAGGTCATAAATCTAATAATTAAGCCTTGGGGCCCAACACCTTCCCTCTAAGAGAAATGGCTGCTATACTAGTCAGAATCTTACATGCTAATGAAGCAACAATAAAAATATCCCAAACCCGAAAACTTCGACTTCAAAATCACAATTAAACCTTCCGGCCTTCCATTTTTGGCTAAAGTATATGCTGATATTAGCTTGGCTCAGGATCCGTTGCCATCCAACGTGTCTATAGAACAATCGGAGTTACTGACTGTGTACCCTTCTCAACCAGGTTTAAGGTTTTGAAGAAGGAAATCTGTGAGATTCGCGGAAAATAATCTTACCAATATGGTGGTGAAGTTCTCAGGCATAGCCTAAGAGGGAGTTAGGTGGCCAGTGTTTACCACTGGAAATTACTCCCCTGGAAAAATACCTCCTCGCAAAAAATCTCTCCTCCCGGGAAATACCCCCGGAACTACCCCAGAATTTCTGCTCCTTTTCGGGTTTAATGTTACCTTTTTCTTTCATAATAACGGCTTAGACCAGACATATTCCTAGAAATCATAAGAGATTATATATAAGCTTCGTATTTTGGATGTGCTTTTGTAAAGTTTCTTTTTACCCCCTCCCCCCCCCCGACCAAAAATCCTGGTTACGGCCTTTGGGATAATGTATCAATTTCTACTTCTACCCCCCACTCGTCTCTCCCTTAAAACTATTCTATATTTATCTGGTGGCTCAATGAGAGCTAGGATGTTTTGGCATTAAAATGCACCCTTTTACGTATCTCTGTGCCTCCCAAACTACAAAACAATCAGAGAACAATCCGTTGTTTTTTAATTGAAGTTATCAAGTATTTTGCAATAGGTTGCATAGGTTGCATCAAGACCTGGCTAATTGTAGACAGAAAAAAAGCCAAGACAGATAGTCCAAGTAACTGAGAGAATTGCAGAATTTTAAGGGCTTTTTTAAGTTTCGCAATTTGTCAATGGTTTACAGATAGTATTTGTTATTGGGAAACTTAGGGACGTTTTTTGCGGGGGAGTTTTCTGTGGAGGGGGATTGTCTGGGGGAATTTTCAATGGAGAGTAAATTTTGGGGAATAATTTTACTTTCAACCAGGATGTATTTTCTGCGGGAGGGTATTTTCCATTTCTTTTCGTGGGAAGTAGTTTCTGCAGGAGGCATTTTCCGGGAGCGGGGGGGGGTAATTTACACGGAGGGGAGGGGTATTTTTTTTTGTGTGTGTGTGTGTGTGGGGGGGTACTTTCTGGGAGGTATTTTCCATGATGGGGGGGGGGGCTATTTTCAAGGGTGGTATTTTCTGGGCGGATAAGCGCCTAGGACCAATTTACATATACAACAATCCATCAGCAAAATTGAAAAACAGAGGGACAAAAATCGTATAGGTTTTAGGTCATTACTTATCAGGGCCTTGCAGCCAGATTAAATAAGAAATTTTCTCTTTATCTCGAAATTACATTTTAGAGAAAAAAAATGGGGTTCTGGCATATGACACAAAACCGGGTGTTAAGGGGAATTGGCTCAATTAGCCTTTGAGCCTCCATCGGTGGAAACAAATTGACTTCTGAATCAAAACCAGATTTGCCCTATAAGATAGCATACTTTAAAATTGCTGGTGGCAACCAACACAATAGATTTTATAACCATTGGGGTACAGGGAAATGAGGCACATGTTTGAGGGAAACTGAGTAAGATTCTTCTAGGTCCCACCCCATGGGAAAGTCATGCAGGGAATCAATATCAACACAAGGTGAAAATAGGGTATAGGCTACAGAGTAAACGTTGGGGGAATAGATCATGAGTGGTGATGTGAGAAAGTGTCTCGGGAGGTCCAAAGTTGGTGAAGGCCATTCCTCGGTAGATACTAATCCCAACTGACCTAACAGTTGCAGGTTGAGGAAAGTGATTATCATCTCTGACCCCCGAAGGACCCCCTCTAGTTCATCAACTGGGGCTAAACGCCTCAGAAAGTTAGTTACTTGTCAATTAGCCGGTACACCGCAAGATAGATGCTAAAGAAAACGAGTCAAACGGATATTAGTCAATAGAGAATTGGATCGCAAAGCGTGGTTTGTCATTGCGTTTAAAATATTTAAACTATTGTTTTTTGGGGTTTAGGGGGGAAAAAGGTACCTAGGTTAGGCTTGGTTACGTATTTAATATATGCTATGCTTTACACCCACACCCTCCAAATGTGCAAATATATAGCCCAAAATTGTTTCTAAACTATTATATTTTCATCACATTTTGTTTTATTACATTAGCATTAACCAAACTTGACTTCTCGCGTGTGTACCAGCTAACTGACAAGTACCGAAAGTTAATAGGCACTTCCCGAACTCCTCCCAGGTTTTCCAAATTCAAACCTACCTCTAACAATGCCCAACTTTTCGACAGCCCGTCGTAGTTCTGTCAATTATATCTCCCGATTATCTCTGTTTCTCGTCAATAGCATGGAGACCTCTTCCTTCGACTTAAGCTTTTTTCTTTTCCCGCAATATTGAACTAAGAGATTCAAATTGCATAAAATATTACTGTCTACCATTGCACACAGGATTTTAAAATTATGTCAGTTTTTGCAATTCTTTTTTCTCTTTTAGTTTTCTTCAATTTTTCAGTCACGCAAAATGAATCATCATTAACTATGAATTGAATTCTAGTGTCTGCTAAATCAGACTAAATTCTAAAATCGTAGTTTCGTTTCACATCAATTTTTCCTCTTTTAGTTTTCTTAAACATTTGTCGGTGAAATAATTAAATCGTCAGTCATGTGGGCAAGGTGTAGGGATCAGAGACGTAAATTGCTATGGGGAAGAGGGGTGTCAACTGCCCCTTCCAGTACTTAGTTTCCCCCCAAAATCCAGTTTGTCCCCCCAGCAGAAATTTATTTTCTCCAAAACCTTGTCAAAAACTAAGATAAGCTTGCATAATTCAAGCATTAACAGAAACGGGTCAGTTTTCTTAAGTAAATCTTTCCCTTTTAGATTATTATATGGCTCATTTTTCATTTTTCTCTGTAATTTTCACTTGATTTGGGAAAATTGACTTCAATTCTCCCCCCCCCAGATTTGCCAAAATTGCGCCCCAGGTTGTGGTATGGATTTAGTAATCTACTAAGAATGTAGCTGCAAACCATGATCTGCAAGACTCTATTCCCTTTTGAATTAAAAATCTTGACAATTTAAAAAAATAAGTGCATCTCATTTACAAAATAGTGAATTATCTGAAAAATAATCATATAGAAGGAACAAAACCGTGATAAAAAAAAATACCCAGGCAGGAATCAAACGCAAAACTCTAATTTGAAGTCAAACGCTCTGCTAACAGAACCACGGTTCTAATAATTTAATTTAATCTATTGGTGATTGTAGGATCATAATTGCGTAGCTTATTAAGGGGCTTGGAGGAAGATCATATGGGAGGTGTTCATGAATACCTCTAATTAAGGGTTTTGGACCACAAATATTACAATGATACCGTTTTATACCTCCAAGCTTTTCCATTTAAGAAGTGACACCAAAAGTATTATTTTTGGTGCTTTATTGCATTTACGGCTCATAGATTGATAAAAACTACGTAGCTACGAGTCATAGCTTTCAAATGAGCCATTAAACATCACTCTAAAAAGTTCTGGTAGCCTACTAGCTCCAGCCTTTCCTCTTGAGACATGGCACCAAAAGGGACATTTTTAGTGTCATTCGGAATTTAATGTTCTGGTACCCCACTAGCCCCACCCCTTGAGAAGTGCCATTTTTAGTGTCAAATGGCACTTGCATATGGTGGTATATATAAGAAGCATGAAGATATCCGAAATATATTTTGAATGAGCCATTAACCATCTCTCTATGATGTTCTGATAAACTGCTAGCCCTGGAAGAAAAAAAAAAAAAAAAAACAGTGACAGATCAGCGCTACCCAGGTAAAAAGTGATTTTCCTTGTTGTCCAAGGTGGGGGATCGTAATTTCCTTGTAGAAGATCCTCGAATGAAAATTCCAATGGTACATTTTTCATTTTGATCTGACACCATTTTCGAGGGGTTTCAGGTTTTTTTTCGAAATCACCATAAATTTCAATTCTCAATAAACTTTTATTTTTAAGACGAAACAAAAGAATAGTTACCAATCCTGAATCAGTGTCAAATGACAATTTTTTTCATCGGGCAGTTTTTTTCCTAAGCGCGTTATTTAACTTTTGCTTGCTATGGACTGTGGTTCGCTCTTTACTTGGTTGCAGCCGTTGCTGCAACCATGAAGAGGACAGGGGAAAGCTTTCAAGGTGTTAGGTTGTATACCTCTGGTAAAGGATTTTCAACAATTATAATTAATATAGTATGCTTTTCATTTCGATCCTTAAGCGTTTTCGAGGTGTTTCGAGCGGGTTTTCAAAATTTCAAAAAAAATTTCTCTTACTTAAGTTTTATTTTCAAGATAAACATAAAAAAGAGCTATTACTCCTAATCCAGTTTTAAATGATTTTTTTCGTTAGACAGGTTTTGTCAAACTCATTTTTTTTACTTTTCATATGGTAAGGGGAATAGAAGGGAAAGTGTTCAAAGGGTAATTGTGAATATTCGTTTACGGTTTTTGATCGTGGAGAATTTAATGGTGCACTGTTTATTGCTCCAAGCTTTTTAGCTCCAGAAATGAGACAAAAGTCCCATTTTTGCTGCCATATAGCATTTTCGATGGTGTTGTCCAGATGAATTTATATGAAGCAGGTAGATCCTTACCTTTTAAACAAGCTCTCAAAAAGCTCCCTACGATGTTCAAGCGCCCTCATAAAGCAGAAGAAACAAAGAAGTGGAGATACGCCTCAGCGTTCCAAACTCTTCGTCGATATTACCGATAAGTTATCTTCATGATTAATTATTACTGTTAAGATAAACATAAGAGACAATTTGTTATTTCATGTTATTCAGTACCTATTAAATGATGAAAATTCGTAGTTTAATGCAGCATCTCATGGAGGACAGGAGAGAAAGTTAATCTCAGAACCACAATTTTCAGGGCTTTGTATCTAAGTGTAGAAACAACAACTTTAAGGTGCGAAAATGAAACAAAAATTAATGCCTCTTTTTTCATATTTTTCAACCGATCAAAGAGAAATGGTTTGCTCATGATAGTTTCAAGGTTTAAGCAGTTTCTTATTGAGAGACAATGGAATTAAAAAGCATTTAATCCCTTGTTATTGTTGAGTTATCAAAAGAATTTAATATTCCAAACAATGTCATAAATATTCTTTTTAAGTAACATTTCAAACGAGTTACAGAATCTTATGGTCGAAATAGTTTCATTTTTTAAGCCATATTGAGCGACCATAGGAGACCACCAGTGCGTAGAACATCTTTCTGAAAGAGCCGACAAATTTAAATTCCAATTAAAATTTGGTTCTCTTTGTGGTCTCAGCAAAGATTGCACCTATGGTTTAACAAGGTCTATGTGAGATGAGCATCTTTTGGATCCTACTTAGTTTGCCATTTTGGTACTTATTTCAAAAAAGTCACAAAGGTGCTATATTAAAAACAGGTTTTCACTGCCTTGTGAGGTATTGCTCACTCCGTGACAAATATTTAGACTTTAGTTTTTTGGGGTTGAAAAGGCAAAAAAAAAGGTACCTAGGTTAGGTTAGGTTACGTATTTAATATATGCTGTTCTTTACCCTCCCCCCCAACTATGTGCAAATATATAATCCAGATTTGTTTCTGAACTATTATATTTTCATTCTATTTTGTTTTATTTCATTAGCATTAACGAAACTTCACTTCTCGCGTGCTTACCAGATTCTAAATAAGTACCACCATTTTAAACGAAGAAGCTAGCTGCTTCTTAATTCATTTATATCCATAACCACATTACGTTTATTGATAGAAACAACCATTTTCGCTTGCCCAAATATCACCCTGGCTTGACGAACAATGTTGATCAATGATTCATATAATAAGTAAAATTTCACAATTTTTTTAAGGGAGTGGATAAATTTCTACTTTACGGACTTAATTAATTTCCCTGTGAAAAAAAAAATAACTCAAATTTTCATTCCCCAACCATTTCCACTAATGATTAGTTGAGATAATGTAATTTGTATGCTAATAAAAATGGTATCATTGACGAAGAGGCAAAACACTTTCTAGATTTCTTTGCAGTATGGGAAGATTAAAGTATATCGGATAATCCATTTAAATCTGGTTTTCATTGGTAAATTTTACAGCGAAAGAAAAAAAAAATCCTGGCCTACCAAACTAAAACCCGTTTGGGCCCATTGTTTTTTCTTTTTTTGTTTAGTAAATTTAGATTATACAAGAATATGAATTATAGGATCATTTTAGATACCATTGCATTACTGTACTTCAATATGTAGATAACCCCTTTTTTCCTAGGAAACAATTTTGTATTTAAAAAACGATCGCTAAGAATACTTTAAGATATAACACAATTATGTTTTATTTGGAATGCCTGTAGATTATATATTATGCTTCGGATATATTCAGATAAAGAAAACTTAGAAATTCCTTTTGTATCCTACAATATAAAGTAGGAGAATAAAGGCGAAAATAAATCAATTCTGCTCCGATAACCTTTTAGTTTCTTTCAATAACACATCGTGAGAAAAAATGATGTATTCAGATCAAAATGGCTTGATCAATCGCTGGCTAGAAATAATGGCTTTCTGACCCTCTTCTGATCTCATCATTGAGTCCAAAATCACCTGCCTACTAATTCTGACTCGCCTCTTCCAACGTGAGAACTACTTCTCAATCAGATTTGCTCCGTTTCCCACAGTGGAAATTTCTCGTCTAGGATATTTTGCTTGGGAAAAGTCGATTGAGCGTGAAGATGCGTAATTGTAGCGCTTATAGAAATTCACAAATACATGTCTTTGCGTCACTAAAGGATCAATGAATAATTAGTCATATAGGAAATGCATCGCGATTTAAATAAAAATAGAAGTTGAATGTATTATTTAATAAGAAATTTAATAAGAAACAGAAGTTGAATGTATAATTTTACTTTAACTAGTATAGAAAGAATTCAAAATCCAAATAAAATGTTTAAAAATATCGCGAGATAAATGCTCCGAAAGTTAAGTGAGGAACTTCATTCTTCTTTTTTTTACCATAATTCTATATATGAACAAAGAACAATTAATTGTTGTGTAATATAAGTGTAATATAATTGCTGGTGCTCGTCCGGAGTAAGTTCCCATGCAAATTGGCGCACGAAGAACGACCTCCACGTGCCTCTGGATACCTGGTTAGCCACAAGAGAACCAAATGCATCTAGTGACGGTTGGGTTGGCAGCCCTCCTCCTGAAACTTCTATTGCTACGAATGGAACAGGAAATTCAGCCTCGGATATATCATCTCAAACCCTGTCTCGACCCCGGACTGCCCACGGACGATTCCCTCTGAATACCGTTGACCAAGGTGGCATCAATGTGGCCACCTGGAATGTTTACACGCCCCAGAGGTAGACCACGTATGAGATGGGTGGATATCATCCACGATCGACTCACAGCGTGGGACACTGACCCCAGCGAAGCTCCAATCCTCGCCCAAAACAGGCCACTCTGGAGACGACTAACGGTGCTGATTTCTGGTTTCCTCTACGCTGGCGACGCTGCCGAGCAAGAGCTTTAAGTAAAGTAAGAAAAAAAGTAATATGAGTACAAAAAATTGGTTTACTAATGAGACACAGAGAATATAATATTGAGAACCGATTTTTTGAACGCAAGTCCCATGCCAAACCAGATCAGCTGTTTAGCTTTACTTGTCACACAGGAAACGTTTTGTTTAAGGAATTTTCTTGATAAAATTCACTAGAGAATAGACATGAACAATTAAGTTGCATGCAACAATGTAGAAAACCATCAAAGGAATAAATATCGCTCCAAGCGGCGTAGTTTTTGGAGAAATTAATTCCAAAGAAACAACTACTTCTAATCAATCACTGCATTAATAACAAAAGGCAGGTTAACATAATTAAATCGCCGTTTACGAATGCAGGACGGTAGGCTGGAAAAGATTGTGCTTTTTGATAATCCATCTGAGGGCTTGCGAAAAGCAAGACGTCCTTAAACGGGATGGGAAGAGACGACAAGCAAGGATTTACATTGAACCACAATTTTCCTACAGCCTACTGTTTGAAATACGGTCAGTCAGCCGGGTACCCAGAACAATCCGTAAGCAATTTTTCTGGAAAACATCTCGCAAATCTTCATCCAATTTCCGGAGTGCCCATGCTTTAGAGCCATATTTGACCACTGTCATCACTTTAGATTCTAATATTTTTTAACTTTTTTTAACTGTGAAAAAACACAGTGAGCCTTGGCTATTACATCTTCACTGCTCCCACCATCTATACTAATAATACTACCAAGGTAAGTGAAGCTACCCACCCGATCAATCGATCAATCCCGATCAAACGTCTTCTTTTCATCTTCATTTATTCCTAACCTTAGTGACTTGGTCTTCCTAATATTAATTTTGAAACCTATTCTAGCACCCTATTCTCGCAAAACCTCAAAAAAATATATTCATTTTGCTCACACTCTCATCTAGGATGCTTAAATCATCAGCATAATCTAAGTCCAGGAGACTTTTTCCTCCCCATTTGATTCCGTGGTCTCTCATTGCCTTTCCTGTGCTCCTTAAGACAAAGTCCATCAAAATAATCCATATAAAGGGGGATAGAACACAATGCTGCTTAACCCCTGATTTATACCAGCTGCTAACCTCATTTCCTACCTTAACCGCAGCAGTGTTTTTCTCGTACATAGCACTAATCATTTTAAATATTTGTCTGGTATACCATACAAGGATAAAACCTTTGCTAAAGATCTTCTTTCAGCAGAATTTAACGGTTGCTCATAATATATAAAACTGAGGACCAAAGGTGTCTGACCACTCAGGCACTTCTCAATTATTAACCACAGAGTGAAAATTCGGTCGAAACATCCTCTACCTTATTAAAACCGCACTGTTCTTAAGAGAATAGTGCCTACTGTTCTTAAGAGAACAGTGCCTGCTATTTACCCGTGCCCCAGCTATTTAAACATTTGCCTCTCAATTACTTGGACTATCTGTCTTGTTTTTTTTCTGTCTACAATTACCCAGTGTCTTGATGTAACCTATGCAACCTATTGCAAAATACTTGATAACTTCAATTCACATCTCTCTAATACTTGATAACTTTGTTTACAGCATCTCTCAGTCTAAAAAGTATCAAATTACTAAGTAATTTTCTACCTACAGAGATCAGACTAATGCCTCGATAATTACCATATTCACTCTTATTACTTTTCTTGTAAAGTGGCTTAATGAAGGTTCTTCTAAAATCGCTAGGTATTGCCCCTTTTTCAAAAATCATATTCATAATCTTCAGTAACTTATTTCTAACCTCAGAGCCACCATATTTAAGAAACTCATTTACCATACTATCAGCACCTGGAGCTTTATTATTTTTAATCCTTTTAGTACCGTCGCTAGTTCTTCCTCACAAAACACATCTTCCTTCATATCCAAGGTATAACAAACTTTTTCATTTTCCTCACTTTTTCCTGCTACACTATCTCGGTTTAGCAAATTCTCACAATGTTCTACCCATCTCTCTTTAACTCTTTCCTTATCACTAATTGCTGCATCTTCCAGGTGCATCTTCTAGATCCTCGGCAATTTTATCCGTGGCCTCCTCTTCACACCTCCTTCGTTCATACTTTATTGCTTTCTCCATTTTCTTTACATTCCTTTTGTTTTCATGTTATCTATCAGTCAGATTATTCTTGTGCAAGTCCTTTCTCCTTTCTATTAAACATAAAGCCTTTTCACTAATATTCTTAGCCTCAGTCCTGGCTTTCTTCCCTAAGACACCTTAGGCAACTTCACAAATTATTTTTCTAAAATTATTCCAACCATCCTCCACATTGTCGAATTTTAAACTCTGAAGTTTAGTATTCAACTGTTCCTGGAAAGTTTCTCTCAAATTCTCATCTTGGAGTCTACCAACATCATAACTTCCTGGGAGGTAGTTACCCTTCCGAAATTTCAGCTTTAAATTAACCCTAGACACTACTAAATGGTGGTCTTTACTTTTAACATCAATAAGAGCAGTCCTATATACCCTAGTATCTTGTATTGATCATGCCAGTCTTCAGTTTACTATAACATAATCAATAAGGTTTGCTGTCTTAACATCACGTGAATACCATATTAACTTATGAGCAATTTTATGACCCTACACCGTATTGGTTATAACTTGATTGTTATACCTAAAAAATTGTAAAAGTTTGTACCCATTACTGTTTTCTATTTCTACACCAAATTTACCTAGGCTAGGATACCGTCTAGCCCTATTTCTACCGACCTGGACGTTAAAATCTCCTAGTAAAAACCTCATATTTCTACCTGGGACCCTGTCTATTTGCTCCTGTAACTGTAAGTAAAATTCATCCGAGTCACTAGTATCTCCGTCAGCCGGTTCTACAGGGGTATTTACTACTCTAACTGATACCCTGAACTTTTTAGTCATAAAATGAGCAATTAGTATTCTATTATTAATCAAACAGTTCGTGGTAACGAACTGTAAGTAAGGAGCGACTCGGCTTAATAGTAACCGAGACTCTAAAAAAAGGAATTTCGTTACTAAGAGATACATCAAAAGAATCACATTTTTTGCTGATTTCAAATATAAATTTCATCCAAGTTTATTTTTACCAATCAAAAGTTAAGCACCTGAGAAAATTTTTGTTATTTTCGAAAAAAGAGGGAAAAATCCCTAAAAGTCATAGAATCTTAATAAAAATCACACAATCAGATTCAACATACCAGAGAACCCTTCTATAGAGGTTTCAAGCTCCAATCTGCAAAACTGTGAAATTTTGTATTTTTTTGCCAGAAGAAAGATCACGGATGCGTGGTTATTTGTTTTTTGTTTTGTTTTGTTGTTTTTTTCCCCAGGGTTGATCGTATCGACCCAAGGGTCCTAGAATATCGTGGGAGGGCTCATTCAAACGGAAGTTAAAAGTTCTAGTGCCCTTTATAAGTGACCAAACAAATGGAAAACAACTAGGCACCTTCCCACGCTCTTTTTTCCCAAAGTCACCCGATCAAAGTTTTAAGATAGCCATTTTGTTCAGCATGGTCGGAAAATATAATAACTATGTCTTTGATGATGACTTAATCCCCCACAGTCCCCGGGGGAAGGGCTGCAAGTTATGAACTTTGCCCAATACTTACATATAGTATTGGTTATTGGGAAGTATAGAGACGTTTTCAGGTGGAATTTTTTCTAGTAGTGGGGGGGGGGGGTTGTGGGTTACTTGGGAGGATCTTTACATAGAGGAACTTTTCATAGGGTAAGGGACATTGCTATGAGGAGGGTGCCGGATTTCCCAGCAATATTTAAAATAACGATAAGAAATTAAATAAAAAAAAACAAGTTTTCAACTGAAAAATTTTCAACTGAAAACTTTTCAACGTCAAAACTTTAAACAAACAAAAACTATTATGTACATGATTGGTTTCACCCCCTAGTCAATACCTCGCTCTTTACGCTAAAGTTTTTTTTAGTTCTTTTCATAAGATCTATTTATTCTAATTATGGCCTTTGTGATTAAGGAGTCATTCTTAAAGAATTGGAGATAAAGACTTTAGTGTAAAGAGCGAGGTATTGAATAGGGGGACGAAACCCCCTAACATACGTAATAAAATATACGAATATAGAAGTTCGTTACGTAAGTTAATTCGTAAGTTACATATATTTATTGCTAATAAAAGCGTTCGTAAATAAAACTAAACAACTTTTGAGAAAGCCATTTAGCCAAAAAAGGAAAATTAATATACATATTTCGTTTTCATTACTCATGTACGGCGAGTCAAAATCAAAACTTGCATTAATTTAAAAACGTCCAGAAATTAAATAAAAAACACAAGTTTTTTTAACTGAAAGTAAGGAGCCACATTAAAACTTAAAACAAACAGAAATTATTCCGTATATGATAGGGACTGTCCTTCCTCAACGCTTCGCTCTTTACGCTAAAGTTTGACTTTTTCTCACAACTCTTTTTGTTAGACCAATAAAAATAATTTAGCGTAAAGACCGAGGCGTTGAGGAGAGGACAGTCCCTTTCATATGCGGAATAATTCTGTTCGCTTTAAGTTTTAATGTCACTCTTTACTTTCAGTTAAAAAGACTTGTTTTTTTTATTTTACCTACACAGCCTAAACAAGACTTAGTAGCTTCCTTATTCATCATGAGCCCTACTCCCTGTCTATCTACCCCATCCTTCCTGTCTGAGTAAACAAATTGTATTTTACTTAATTTCATGCTTCCTACCCCTGGGATATGAGTTTTGGAAACTCCTAATAAGTCCAATTAAAATCGTCTGAATTCGTCAGTCAAAATGTCGATACAATAGTCATTTTTTAACGTCGTAACAGTCTAAGTTCCAATTTTTATGTTCTTTAAACATTGGAATTATTTTGGCCTCAGGAAAAGCAATGATCCCGGATATCAGTGCCGGACGGGGATCACATATCTTCTCAAGTCTACATCGAAGTGCTTTAAGCCGGCTTAGAACTGGACAGCAAGAAGTCCCAGGAACCTCCAGTATGAATGGAGGTTTTAGTGCAAACCTGCTCCCATCTTGGTCACAACATGGTTTTCAGCACTTGGCGATGCTCATCTATCAACAAGAGTCGAAATCCTGCACAATCTCAAGCATATTACCTCTGACTCAATATATACTCATGCCTACAAATATTATACTAATACGAGGAGGCAACCCATAGTAGATAAATTAGCTAGGAAGAGGTTTTTCAGCCGAAAAACGCCCGCCAAAACAGACCAAGCCCAGAAGAATTATCCATTAATCAGAATCCCTTTCGAAGGTTGTGTCGTTAGTAGAATGGCCATAATAACTCGTGACGGGAGTCCTTATATGGGCATAGAATACTGACGGGAGTCCATATATGGGCATAGAGTCATTAGGGAGAACACGTGGTTAATGGGGTCACTGACCTCTTTTTCCAATGTGTCAACAACAACAACATCGACCTTGACATTCGCTGAGAGCGTGCACTTACAACAACAACAACATCGACCTTGGAACACCTGTGCTATCGACCTCAATTCACCTATCGTGAATCAATAATTCCCCTTAGAAACAACAAATTAATTCTCCTTTCTTGACAGATCAATCAACCAATGACATCATCTGTCAGACTTTAAAAATTTTCGCATAGAAACGATTCTCCAGGAATAGATCCAAGTCATTAATGTCTTTGCCTCGGGAACAACTCGTTTGGTCGAACTCCAAAGGATATTAATAGCCAAAGGCCATGGAAACAATTCTCCAAGAAACATCTTAGCGATGAATTGTTTTAGCGCGGGAATCAGGTTTCCTATTAATTTGAAATGCATTAGCGCAGAGATGCCAATAACAAAAGGAAAACGCTGAATTACGTTTAGGGATTATTTGGGCGAAACTGTTTTAGACAGGTTATGGAACTATTTCGGCGAAACAGTTAGAGACATTTTAAAAGATGATTTTTGAAGAGATTTTAGAAGAGAATTTAATGGTGAAACTCTGTGGTCGATATAATACACAAGTTTCATTTGAACAGTGTTGTGAGGTCCTCTAACCCAACCCAAAGGGTTCCAATCCTCCTACCCCAACCCCCAAGGAAGCCCCCCGTCCGCACAGGGGCCCCCACCTCCCCCCGGGCCCCCGGCGCCCCCAAAGGCCCACCCCGACCCCCAAAGGCCATCCCCGGGCCCCCCAAAGGCCCATCGAGCTCCCAAAGGACCAACGGGGTCCCAAAGGCCCTCCACCGGTCCCCAAATGTCCCCCCGGCCCCCAACCGGCCCCCGGACCCCCCAAGGCCCTCCCTGTGCCCCAAAGGCCCTCCCTGTGCCCCAAAGGCCCTCCCCCGGCCCCCAAAGGTCCCCCCGACCAGAGAAGCGCCGCCGGGATGCGCCGGGGGCCAGGAAAGCGCCGCAGGATGTGCCGCAGGGATGCGCCGCGGGTCAGGAAAGCGCCGCAGGGGATGCGCCGCAGGAAAGCACCACAGGAAAGCGCCGCAGGATGTGCCGCAGGGATGCGCCGCAAAAAAAGTAAACTAAAAAGTAAAAATTTCGAAATGTTATCCCCCAAACGCCCTCCTCAGACCCCCAAAGGCCGTCCCCTGGTCCTCACCGGTCCCCCGGGCTCCCAACGGGCCACCCGGCCCCCAAGGGTCCCCCGGGTTCCCGAAGGTCCTTCCCTGGTCCCCAAAGGTCCCCTGGGCTCCCCTAGGCCCGCCTCCGATCCACAAACGCCCCCCGGGCTCCCAAAAGACCCCACAATCCTCAAGGGCCCCCGGATCCCCAAACGCACACCCTGTGCCCCAAAGGTCCTCCCCCGGTCCCCATACATGCACACAAAAACTTACACACACATAAAAAATTTCACACACACACAAAAACTTACACACACACACTAAAACTTACACACACACACGAAAAATTACACACACACGCCAAAAATAAAACACACACAAACAAAAAATAACACAAAAACACAAAAACAAAAACATACACAAGCAAACGAAAACTAACAAGCAGACAAAAACTAACATGAACACAAAAACTTACACACACACACAAACAAAACTCACAAACACAAACACACGAAAACTAACACACACACGCCAAAACTAAAACAAACAAAAAACTTACACACACACACACACACACAAAAATACACATTAACACAAAAAATCTCACACACACACACACACAAACTTACACACACACACACACACACAAAACTAACACACAAAAACAAGAAAACTAACACACACACACAAAAACTTACACACACAAAAACTTACACACACACACACACACAAACTTATACACACACACACACAAACACATACACACACACACAAATACAC
The DNA here is from genome assembly GCF_049724085.1 of Artemia sp. Qi Xiang Cuo. Classification (NCBI taxonomy): domain Eukaryota; kingdom Metazoa; phylum Arthropoda; class Branchiopoda; order Anostraca; family Artemiidae; genus Artemia; species Artemia sp. Qi Xiang Cuo. The sequence continues at coordinate 34,597,529 of NC_142803.1, read as the reverse complement.
ACACACACACACACACACAAACTTATACACACACAAACGCAAACTTACATGCACACAAAAGATTAGACACAATCAAATACACACACACACACAATCACTTGCAACAAAACGAAAAAAAAAAAATGCCAAACATAAATTACATTCAAAAAATCCAATACACACACACAAAAAAATACAATATCTCACACAATAATACACACACACACAAAAACATACACACACACACACGCATGAAATAATAAACACACATGTCCCCAAATACACACACACGCAAACAAATACACACACACACACAAAAACATACACACACACACACACAAAAACTTGAACAAGAACCCGAAAACATAAATGCACACAAAAACTTAAATACACACACCATTATACACACACACACACACACAAAAATTACAAAAAAACAAAAAAAACCTATAAAACAAAAACCAAAAAACTTAAAAAACCAAAAACACAAAAAAACAAACAAACACACACACAAACAAACTTACACATGAACACAAAAAACTCACACACACACGCACAAAAACTTGCACACACACACACACAAACACAAAACATACAAACACACAAAATAAAAAATACACACACACTCAAACAAGTACACACACACAAAAACTTACACACACACACACACACACACAAAAAAACTTAAACATGAACACAAAAAAAACTAACACACACACGCACTAAAACTTGCAAACACACACACACACACAAACTTACACACACACACACAAAAACTAACACATGAACTCGAAAACTTACATGCACACAAAAACTTAAATGCACACAAAAACTTACACACACACACACAAAACTTACAAACACAAACACAACAAATATCACACACACACGCCAAAACTTACACACACACAAAAACTTACACACACACACACAAACACACAAAAAATTACACATGAACACAAAAAAAACTCACACACACACGCACAAAAACTTACACACACACACACTCACAAAAAATACACAAACACACACAAAAACTTACACACATACGCCAAAAAAGACAAACACAAAATCTAACACAAGCTAACTAAAAAATAAGCACAATCACACGAAAACTTACACACACACGTAAAAAATTAAACACACAAACACACAAACACACAAACTTACACACACACACACACACACACAAAAACATAAGCAAGAACACGAACAATTACAATAACAAACAAAATAACAAGCAAACAAAAAAAAAAACACACACACACACACAAAACAAAAACAAAAACACACAAACACAAGAAAACTTACAAACACACGACAAAACATAAAAACACACAAAAAATTGCACACACACACACACACACACAAAAACTTACACATGAACACAAAAAAAAACACACACAAACACGCACAAAAACTTACACACACACACACAAACACATACAAAACTAAAACAAACACACACTAAAAATTACACACACACGCAAAAACTTACAGACACAAAAACTTACACACACACACACACACACACAAACTTACACACACACACACACAAAAAAACTTGCACACACTAAAAAATACACACACACACACAGACACAAACACAAACTTAAAAAGAAAAACAAAAAAATTATATAAACATTAAAAATATTAGAGACACAAAAACTAACATACACAAAAAAAAACTTACACCCACAAACAAAAAATTACATTCACACAAAAACTTATATTCACAAACAAACTTACAAACACACACAAAAACTTACACACACGCACTAAAAATTACACACACACACAAAAGTATACACACACACACACGAACAAATACACACACACACAAACTTACACACACAAAAAAAAAACAAACAAACACAAAAAAACTTACACACACACACACACACACAAAAACTAAAACAATCACACTAAAACAAAAATGCAAACATAAACTTAAACACAAACACCCACACACGAAAAATAACACACATACAAGAAAAAAAATACACACAAAAACGAATATACAAATAAAAAATTACACACACACACACACACACACAAGAACAAACAAATCAAAGCTAAATATAACCAGCTAAAAAAAAATTACTATAACAAACTAAAATACACACACACACTAAAAAAAACGAACATGCACGATAACTTACACACACACAAAAACTTACACACACACACTAAAACAAACGACACACACACACACACACACACACAAACTTACATATGCACACTAAAACTTACATTCACATAAAAACTTACATTCACACAAAAACTTACACACACTCACTAAATCTTACACTCACACTCAAAATATAACAAAAAAACAAAATAACAATAAAACACACACAAGAAAAAATACACACACACACACAAAAAAATACACACACACAATAACAATTAAACACACAAAAGAAATATTAAGCACACACTAAACAAATTACACGCACACAAAACTTACACAAACACACACAAACAAAAACAAACACAACAACACTAAAACAAACAATCACACACAAACAAACATACACACAAAAACTTACACACACACACACACACACACACACAAAACTCACACACACACACACGATAAAAATGTCACACACACGAAAAAAATTACACAGACACAAAATCTTACACACACACACACACACAAAAACTAACACAAGCACACGAAAAATAAAATTCAAAAAAAATCTTACATGCACACAAAAACATACACACACACACACACACACAAAAAACACAAACACAAAACCACTAACAAATAAGTATCCACGCCAACAAATACACACACAAAAACTAATACACACACAAACACAAACAAACACAAACACACATAAACCTGAAAACAACAAAAACACAAAAACAAAAGCCAACAAAAATACACACACAAACAAAAACAAAAAACATAAACACACACACACCAAAACTTACACACACACGCCAAAACTTACACACACACAAAACTTACACACACACACACACACACACACACAACTTACACACACACACAAAAAATCACACACAAACACAAAAACTTACAAACACCCACAAAAACTTACACCCACACACAAAAGCTTAGACACACAAAAACTTACACACACACACAAAAAAAAACACACACACACAACAACACAAAATCTAAAACGCACACAAAATCTTACACACACACGCAAAAAATTAAACACACAAAAAAACTTACACACACAAACAAAAAATAAAACACAAACAAAAACTTACATACACACACACACACACACAAACACTCACACACACACAAAAAATTACACACACAAAATCTTAGACACACAAAAACTTACACACACACACACACACAAAAACTTACACCCACACGCAAAAACTAACACCCACACGCAAAAACTTAAATGTACACAAAAACTTACACATGTACACGAAAACTTACACACACGCAAAAACTTACACACACACACAAAAACTTACACACACACACACACAAAAACTTACACACACACACAAAAACTTACGCACACACACAAACACACACACACACACAAGAAACTTACACATGCACACGAAAACTAACATGCACATAAAAAATTACATGAACACAAACACTTACACACACACACACACACACACTACACACGCGCACACAAAAACTTACACGCACTAACGATAAATCACACACACACACACGAACAATTACACACACACACACAAAAACATACACACATACACAAGAAAAAATACACACACACACACGATAACATACACACACACACACACAAACATACACACACACAAAAACTTACACACACACACACACACACACACACAAAACTTACACACACACACGAAAACTTACATGCACACAAAAACTTACATGCACACAAAAACTTACACACACACACAAACACACACACACAAAACTTACACACACACA
>NC_142803.1:34376429-34407705 GCF_049724085.1 Artemia sp. Qi Xiang Cuo | reverse complement strand
GACAGAAGACTCATTTGAGAGGAAATCAAAAGTTTTAATGTTACTTTTAAGTGACCAAAAAGAATGAAGGACCACTAACCCCCTTCCTACCCCTTTTTTCCCTCAAAGTTATCCAATAAAAATTTTGATATAGCCATTTTGTTCAGCATATTTGAAAGGCTCGGTAACTATGCCTTTGGGTATAATATGACCCTCCACATCCCCCGGGAGTAAGGTTTGTAAGACATGAAATTTGCGCATTGTTTACGTTTAGTGCTTGTTATTGGGAAGTATAGGCCTACATTTTTCGGGAAGGAGTGAATTTTCTATTGGAGGACTCTCCGACGGGGATAATATACTGTAGGGAGGGAAGTTTCTGGGGGTGAACTTCACAAGGGAAACTTTACACTGGGGGAATTTATCATAATTCCTATACAAAAATCTTTTTATTTGTCTTACTTTCTCTTTGCCGACTCGATTTTACACGTGGAGATGTTAAGATGAATTATCCACGGAAAAATTTTTACCGGGTTGGAATTGTCGAGAATATATTTCCATAGGTGGGGGGATTTTCCACGAAATAAATTCTCCATGAGGGAGTTTTCCCTGGGATAAATTCTCCAGAGTGATTTTTTTTAGCGGGAGCAACTTTCTACTAGGGTGGGGGGTTTGTTTCTGTGGGAGGAATTTTATACTTAGAGGGAGATTTCCGGAATGATTTAAAAAAAAAAAAATCAGAAAGCGGATTTTTTTTTTCAAATGAAAGTGTACTAAGAAAAAGTTTTCAGTCAGAACAGTTGGCGAGAAATTGTCCGGGGGGAATTTTCACCTAGAATGGAATTGTCTGGGGGATGGGAATTTTACTAGTTATTTTCCATAGGAAGAATATTCCATGGAAGGATTTTTCGTGGGAGAAGGAACTATCCATGGAAGAGGAGCTGGACTTCCCGGCACTATTTAAAAACAATCAGAAATTAAATAAAAAAAGTTATTCAACTGAAAGTAAGGAGCGGTATAAAAACTTGAAACGAGCAGAAATTATTACATACACGAGGGGGGTTGCCCCCCTTAATAATTCTCTCTATATGTTGAATTTTTTGAACTTTTAAAAAAAGCTTAGTATTCTAACTAAACGACCCTTGTGTTTAAAGAATTGTTCATAAAAAATTGGGACCAAAAGTCAAAATTTAGAGTAAAGAGAAAGATATTGAGGAGGTGACAACCATCTCATGTTTCCCTTCAGAATAAAAAAGTGTACCACTTTATTATTTACAGGCTTTATTAGATGAAAACTACGTTAATTTTTTAAAGAATCGTGAAATACAATTTCAAAAAAATATAGGCTACCATAAAAAAAAATTATATAAAAAGATTTATTAATTAAGTTGTGTTAGTTAAATAAGTTCAGCGTAAAAAAAAACTGTATCGCAAACATAATACAAAACTAAATAATAAGAATCAATATTAGAGCTATTAAGAAAAAAATCTCCCAAAGATTAAAGAAAAAATTTTATGCAAGTTTTGCGAAGAAACTTAATCAAAATTGAAAAACAGCAAATAAAATGTACTAAATTCGCCTATCGTTATCTCAGATTGAAAAATAAAAACAAATCTTTCTTTGGTCTATTTGACATGTTCAAGTTAAGGTTTTGACAAGGCGCATATCTGTTTTTTTTTTTTCACTTTGAATCAATAATAAAAAGTCATTAGTTACTCAATTAACTGTTAGCGCTCAGCTATTTTATTGGTTGATTTATTGTCTTATTGCTGTCCCATTCAACTTCAATAAAAAATATCAGCAGCCAAATGCAGAAATCACTGGTTGCAACACGCGACTTAGAAAATTTAAGACTCTTTCTGAACAACTATCGACTCAATTGTGGGAAGTAGTCTCATGGTATTTATTTTTACCATTAGTTTATATTTGAGCGTGTTTTTGAGGTAGTTTTTTAAGCCCAGTGTTATATTCGGATGGAGAGGTGGCGCATTCAAGTAGGTTTGGAAAGCGTAAGAATAAGAATTTTACGAACAAGAATGTACTGTCCCATGATGAGTTACTTTACATAAAGGTTTGATTAATCAGTTTATGTATTTTAAGAATCAAAATGCTAATAGATAACAAAGTACACCGAATCTCTGTGTCAAAATGTTTGTTCAAAGAGGGATATTGTACAAGGTTTAAATTCGAAAAAAGTGTAAAACAAGCGAATCATGTGAAAAATATATGAAATTGTGGGTCAAATTGGAAAAATCACATTATTTTCGGAGAGCGGTCGGGTCCGAACTTTCTTTCTATGTATACAAGAGCCCAAATCCGTGAAATACAAATTCGATAAAAGTGTAAAACAGGAGAATCATGTAAAAATCTATGAAATTATGGGCTAAATTGTAAAAATCACGTTATTTTCGGGGAGTGGTCGGGCCCGACCATCCTTTCCACATATACAAGAGCCCAAATTCGTGAAATAAAAAAAAATGAAATTACAGGAAAAATAAGTTAAATTATGGTAAAATTAGTAATACTACCATTTAAATTCGGTGGGAACCTAACGAAACAGAAAGACAAAAAGGACTAGATGAATTACAATTACAATGTTCAAAACAATGCAGGAAATTAGCGGGAAACCGTAAAATTGTGGGTTTTGTAGAGGACTGAACCTGAAGGCTCTGCATTCAGAAAAAAAATCACTCAGTAAAAAATGACTTAAATTTTTTTTTATAAATCTGGAAGCGAATAATGTTTCATCTTTCTCATGGCGTCAAACCCAGAAAAAGTTTTTATGTAATAAGTCGACTATTGTTTCTTTTTCTTTTTTTCGTCAAACGTTCATAATAATGAAAAGTTCCAGCTCGAACAGCAGCTGGAAAACTAGGCTTACACCTTTGGTTCCCAACTGACTTTAAGCCATGCCTTACATTGGGATCTCTAAAATCCTGATGCCCCCTCCGTGATATTTAAATTATGCTATGCAGAATTTTTCGCGTATTCATCCGAGGGAATCTTGAAAGGCCATTAACTTGATATTGTTTTGGGTCGTCCTCTAGGCATATTTTATACTAATGAAAAATATTTTCTCAATACAACACTTTATATATACAATGTATAGGCTACTTTATATATAACGTGTATCGATGCGATGCTACCATCCATCTTGTTTGCTCTTTGAATGCATTTGGATGTGACGTCATTCACGTGATTTTTTTTCAAAATTAAGGCTCTAAAGTACAGCCAGTCGAAGGGAGCACGTGACCCACCAAAATAATACCATGCCCTCTTTGAAAAATAATACTATCTTTGACAAAAACAAAGATAGTATTACAGTAATATGAAAGAAGCTGCTGACCCCAATTATGCTACCCAATATGATACTATAGATAATATAAAATCCGAATTTTGTCATCAATATTACAGTCAGATAGACAAACATGATGCTCAGATATTGGGTAAATTCGCGAAAGGTAGTTTTTGGTGGGGCAAATGACATTTTTACAAAATCTTGGGGGGATTTTCTTTTTTCTAATTTTTTCAATGAAAATAATTTTTTTATTTCAAAATCTAGGGAGTAGGACAACAATATTTATGGGAAAAATCCCCCTCTCCCCCCTAATTGACCCAAATGAGCAACTCAAATCACACCATGATCAAATAAATGGATTAATCCACACACACACACACACACAAAAAAAATCTAGGGTATACATATACTGAGTTAATTAGATCCCCTGACGCCTAGTACCTGACGCGGTTGCACGTCCCCTCGCTTTTATGGTCTTCCTAAAGTTCATAAGCCCGGTAATCCACTTCGACCCATTGTTTCTTCTTTTAATTCTCCTACAGCAAAAATAGGAAAATTCTTATCAGTGATATTTCGCCCACTAATTCAGGCTCAAAAATCCTATATTAAAAATTCCGCTGATTCCAAGGTAAAGCATGTTTCAGTTAAACCAAATACAAGAATTGGCAGTTTTGATGCAGATTCAATGTATACCAATTGTGATCATCAAAAGGCCGAACTGTTTTGGAGCAAAACTTAATTCTAACCCATCTATATCAGAAAATTCTACTCTTTCGAATCAGACACTTCTTTCGCTTACAGCCCTTTGTAACAAAACTTCTTTTATTTCCATTACAGAGGCATTTTTTATAGACAGAAATATGGGCTCTCCATGGGTGCCCCCTTTCTCCAATACAGGCTGATATTTTCATGGAAGACCTTGAAGAAAGGGCTATTTTGCAAAGTTCTTGTAAACCTGAATTTCGGGTTCGTTTTAAAGATGACATTTTTTATTTATGGGAGCATGGTGACGAGTCTCTGGGTTCTTTTCTTCACTTGCTCAACTCCTTGGATCCAAAACTGAAATTTACTCAGGAATCAGAGATAGAGAGCGTCTTCCTTTCTTAGATGTTCTGGTGCACCGAAATGATTCATGTTTCGAGTTTAGTGTATAAAGAAAACCCACACATAATGACCGTTACTTAAGTTATTCCTCCAATCATTCTCCTGCTGTGAAAAGAGGAGTTGTCACTTCTCTAGTTGATAGAGCTTTGAAAGTCTGTTCAACACGTTTCTTGGATTTAGAACTCAACCACCTTAGAGATATTTTATTTGGGAATGGTTATCCAATTAGTCTAATAAACTCTTTAATTACAAAACGCATTAAAAGATTATCAGATAGTTCCACAGAAGACACAAATCAAAGAGAAAATTCAGTTTATCTTGACCTCCCATATATTAAAGGGATTTCAGACCACATTTCAAAAAATCTAAGCAATAATAACATTTACACTTATTATAGACCCAGTAAAACTATCAGGTCCCAAATTTATCAAGGTAAAGACCCTATACCGATAGGTGAAAACTCCGGTGTCTATAGAGTTCCTTGTTCGTGTGGTCTTTGGTATATCGGAAGAACAAATCAGCGACTAACAGATAGATTAACCCAGCATTCTAGTTCAATTAATAATACACTTAAAAAGCGGAAAAAGCCAGAAAATTTTGAACGCAAGCCTGTATAGGAGGCTTTTGAAGCGAGTTGCTCAACCTTCCGTTGTGAATCTTCTGTGGAATGAGCAGAAATAACTGTGTCATCATCGAGAAGCTGCACAGTCATAAATTCGTCTCTAATGGCTTAGCCGTAGAAGTTGCAAGATCTCAAAATGAAGTCGATGATAATGGCACATAAGACCGGGGGTAGGAGGCATCCTTGCTTCACACCAGATTCAACAGCGAACCACCCAGTCTGTCCCGTTTCAGTCTGAACCAAATACAATTGCCCTCGATACATATAGTTAAGCGGCATCATCGGTAGAATTCAACCGAAGTAACGGTGAAAACACTGAAAAGGTAAGAAAATGACAAAAAATGAGTTCAACTTTTTTTTAAGGGGAAGACAAATGATCGTAGAACGAAATATACTTTCCACTCTGAAAACTTGATTGGTCTTTGGGTTTTTCAAATGCTATGTAAAAAAGAAAAAAAAACTATTAAAAATGTACGCAGTAATCATTAAAGCGCAAACGACATTTAGCCTTCAAGGGCATTCTTTTGAAAAAGATTTGTTGTTTTCGTTTTTTATTGACAAATTCTTACAAAGAAACCATTTATTTCCAGACTCATCTTTTTTCTTCTCTTATTCAATATCTCTGATATTTATCATGGTTATAGCAGTAGCTGCAACCCAGTAAAGAGCAAACCCCAGCCCATAGTTACCAAAGGTTGAAAAAAATGTTTTGAAAAAGAATACTTAGTGAGAAAAAAATGTCATCTGACACTGAATCAGGAACGTTAACTATTGTGTCGGCTAATCTTTAAAGTGAAAGTTTATTGCAAAAACAAATTTATGGTGATTTCGAAAAAGAGCCTAAAACCCCTTGAAAATGGGATCGGATCGAAATTAAACATACTCCATTGGAATCCGCCTGGTCGAAAGGCTAATCTTAAAAGTAAAAGTTTATTGAGAAAACACATTTTAAATTATTTTTAAAAAGAGCCTGAAACCCCTTGAAAATGGCTTCAGATGAAAATCAAAGTTGCACCATAGGAATCAGTGAAAGAAAATCCCTTTTTTTCATTAGCACTGATGTGTCCCTTTTTTTCTTTTTTTAACCAGGGCTAGCGAGTTACCAGAACACAAAAAAAGAGATGTTTAACGGCTCATTCGACCGGAAATTAAAATTGCTAGTGCCCTTTTTAAGCAGCCAAAAATATTGGGGGGCAGCTAGTCTCCCCCCTAAAGGACCCCTTCTCCTAAAGTCGTGCGATCTGAACTATGAGATAGAAGTTTTTTCAGCAGAGTTAAAAGGTCCAATAACCATACTTCTGGTGATGACCTGATACTTCATAGTCCCTGGGAAAAGGGCAGTCAGTTACGCAATTATGGTCCTACAAAACCCAATGGATTAAATTAGATTAGAAGAGTTCGTAGTTCAGTCGGTAGAGCTTGGACTTTGAATTAGGACGTCAAAGGTTAAGTCCTTAAAGGGTCTTTTTTTCAATCATGGTTTTATGCCTTCTATTCTATATGATTATGTGGATAACCTCTATTTGTTAAGGCAGATCAAGGTAATTCTTAACCAACGTTCTTTCTCAAACTGTGTCAAAACATTACGACTAACCGCCAAAATTTGATCGACTTTGAGCTTGATCTCTTTTCTCATAGTTTCTGATTGAAAAAAAAACTTCACTTTTGTCTTACATTTTCTTTTAGTATTTCGGGAAAAAAAAATTAAATCAAGTTATTCAAATTTGTCCATTCATTGTTTCTTTTGGTTCCCATTGTTTTCAGAGAAAGGGTTTCATATATAGCTTAATATTTGTTATTGGGAGATATTTGGACATTTTCTAAGGTGGAATTTTCTTAGGGGGGATTTTACATGGGAAAGAAAGTTTCTTGGGGAACTTTCCATAAGGTAATTTACAAGGGGGGATGGGAATTTCCTCCTAGCATTATTTGAAAACCGTCACAACTTAAATAAAAAAAAAAATCAACTGGAAGTAAGGAGTAACATTACAACTTAAAACGAACAGAAATTATTTTGTATATGAAGGGGGGCTTCCCCCCATTGAAAAAAGTAAAATAGATCATGACAGTGTTTGTTCTACATTAAGTTTAAATTAAAAACGGGCAAAAGTTTATTTTAAAAAAATACAAAACAATTTAGGAGTTTGGCTACAGTAGAAGCAGACCGATTAAGGGCACTTTTTGAAAAAAATTAAGCATTTTAGGATTGTTGCATTTTGTGTGTGTGTATATATGTGTGTGTGTGTGTGTATATATGTGTGTGGGTGTGTATGAGGGAGGATGGGAGTTTGAATATGGATGTGTGTATGTTTGAAAGTACGTTTGTGAGTGTGTGTGTGTAGATGAGTGTGTAAGTAAAAGTGAGTGTAAAAGGGTGAATGAGTATGGGTGGGAGTGGAGATGTGGATATGAGTGTGTGTGTGGATATAGGTGTATGTGTGTATGTGTGTGTGTGTGTGTGTGTGTGTGTGTGTGTGTGTGTGTGTGTGTGTGTGTGTGTGTGTGTGTGTGTGTGTGTGTGTGTGTGTGTGTGTGTGTGTGTGTGTGTGTGTGTGTGTGTGTGTGTGTGTGTGTGTGTGTGTGTGTGTGTGTGTGTGTGTGTGTGTGTGTGTGTGTGTGTGTGTGTGTGTGTGTGTGTGTGTGTGTGTGTGTGTGTGTGTGTGTGTGTGTGTGTGTGTGTGTGTGTGTGTGTGTGTGTGTGTGTGTGTGTGTGTGTGTGTGTGTGTGTGTGTGTGTGTGTGTGTGTGTGTGTGTGTGTGTGTGTGTGTGTGTGTGTGTGTGTGTGTGTGTGTGTGTGTGTGTGTGTGTGTGTGTGTGTGTGTGTGTGTGTGTGTGTGTGTGTGTGTGTGTGTGTGTGTGTGTGTGTGTTTGTGTGTGTTTGTCTGTGTGTGTGTGTGTGTGTGTGTGTGTGTGTGTGTGTGTGTGTGTGTGTGTGTGTGTGTGTCTGTGTGTGTGTGTGTGTGTAATACGGTATCACTTCTGAATAATGAGCTCAGTCCAATGATTGAATCCCGTTTTGGCTCTGAAAAGGAAATTCTGGGACAAGTCCGGAATGAAGCCATCTTGATAGTATTGGATTGGGACTATAGACTAGCTTTAGAATTATCAGATATTATCAGTTGGTTTATTTGCATTAGTTTTATCAATATATGTTAGATAGACCGTGAAGTAGTAATTTTTGTTCGTTTTAAGTTTCAATTTCGCTCTTTACTTCCCTTAGAAAAACCTTTTTTTTTAAATTAATACCGAATAAAACCGGTAATGAATTTAATGCATCAAGCTGCTTATAATATAATAAAGGCACTTAATCAGTTTAGAAAATCTAGTTATATATGTAGCTTTTCTAAGCACAGCTACCAAATATGTTTCTAAGTGCATCTACACAGTCCAGACACTGATTCAATTCCTGTCCATAGGCACGCGACCCCCTTTGCGCTCCATTAACTTCTGGGTAAATCAGAGTCTCGGGGGGTGACGGCTGGTGCACACATTGCATCTGCTTCCCCAGCACGTGTATATCAATCACTTGATTCACTGATTTTCCCAACCGATTCTTCTAAGCCCTATTGTGCCATCGTTGGAAATCAACAGTTGTAATCCTCGATTTTCCGAGGTAAACCTGTTTCAGCACCTGGCAATTCCCAATCACAGCCGTTGATTGAAAGGGTAAATGCGGGAATGTCAGGTTTATATCGCAAATATTATCGTGCAGCAATATATTACTGATAAGGAAATGGCTTAAAATACCCTTGTTACCTCCATTTTAATAGTAAAAAACGTTATTAATTTTTTATCTCCTTTTCTTTTTTATTTTTAATCTGAGATCAATCAGCTGTCTGGAGGCAAAAAATATCTTGACCAAGCTTCCTGTATTTAAGTTAGGCAAGACTGTATCCAGGGGGGTAAGGGGTTTTTACCACACACCCACCCCCGCTTTCCCAAATGTTTGTCCGATTCGTAAAAACATGACAAACATGAATAAAAAGAAATTTTTGTTGCGTTTTTTAAAGTTTTTTTTGTACCCACCCCCCTGAAAAAAAATCTGGACTCGGCCCTGAACCTAGGTATGGTAAAATATTGCAAAGAAATGCAAAAGGTATCATTTGGCCTCTAGTCTTTCCGACTTTTCCACTTGCCCGCCTTTTGGATCTATGTAGATATTAAATAAAAAAATAAGTTTTTTTTAAACTGAAAGTAAGGAGCGACATTAAAACTTAAAACGAACAGAAATTATTCCATATATGAAAGGGGTTCCACCCTCCTCAACCCTCGTTCTTTACGCTAAAGTTTTTTATTGTTTTAAAAAACAAAGTTGTGACACAGAGTCAAACTTTAGCGTAAAGAGCAAGGGGTTGAGGAGCGGGCAGCCCCTTTCATATACGGAATCATTTCTGTTCGTTTTAAGTTTTAATGTCGCTCTCAGTTAAAAAAAAAACTTGTTTTTTTATTTAATTTCTGAACGTTTTTGAACGTTGAACGTTTTGAGCTTTTATTTGGGCTCACCGTACATATATAATTAAAACGAAATTTGCATATTAATTTATCTTTTTTGGCTAAATGGCTTTCTCGAAATTTTGTTCTGCCGTAACTTACGAATTAAATTACGTAACGAACTTCCATATTCGTATATTTGTATTACATATATTAGGGGGTTCGCCCCCTAGTCAATACTTCGATCTTTACCCTAAAGTTCAAATTTTGTTCCAATTCTTTAAGAATGGCCCTTAATCACAAAGGCCGTTAATTAGAATAAATAGCTCTGGTGAAATTAAAAAAAAACTTTAGCGTAAAGAGCGAGGTAATGACTAGGGGGCGAACCCAATCATATACGTATAAATTTCTGTTCAATTGCAATTTTGATGTTGCTCCTTACTTTCAGTTGAAAGTTTTTTTTATTATTTATTTTCTGATTGTTTTTTTTAAATAATACTGGAAAATCCGGCACCCCCTTCATAGCAATGTCCCTTCACCCATGAAAACTTCCTCCATAGAAAGAATACTTCCCAATAACCAATACTACATGTAAACATTGGGCAAAGTTCATAACTTGCAGACCTTACCCCAGGACTACGGGGGATTAAGTCACCCTCAAAGACATAGTTTTTGTATTTTTCGTTCATGCTGAACAAAATGGTTATCTCAAAATTTTTATCGGATGACTTTGGAAAATCATGAGCGTGGGAGGAGGTTGACCTCCATTTTTGCCCTCCATTTTTTCGGTCACTTAAAAAGGGCACTAAAACTTTTTATTTTCTTTCGAATGAGCCCTCCTGCATTATTCTAGGACCACGGGGTCGATACGATCACCCATGGAAAAAACAACAACAAATAAACACGCATCCGTGATCTTTCTTTTGGCAAAAAATACAAAATTCCACATTTTTGCAGATAGGAGCTTGAAACTTCTAATGCAAAGTTCTCTGATCGCTGAATCTGATGGTGTAATTTTCATTAAAGTTCTATGACTTTTAGGGGGTCTTTCCCCATTTTTTTTAAAATACGGCAAATTTTCTGAGGCACGTGACTTTTGATGGGTAAGACTAAAATTGATGAAAATTATACATTTGAAATCAACATAAAATTATGATTTGTTTGATGTATCTATTGGTATCAAAATTCCGTTTTTTAGAGTTTTGGTTACTATTGAGCCTGGTCGCTCCTTACTTACAGTTCGATACCACGAACTGTTTGACCTCTTGTCCAGCGCCAGAGTTAAAAAATAATCGGTGTATTGAGGAAGGTTAAGTTTTTTTATATTAATACAATAATCTTTTCTGCATACTTTTAAGTGTGCTCTGAAAAAGCAGGTGCCCTGCATTAAAAAAAAACATTATCATTTACTTAATGGTTTTTCTGCGCCGAGTTTCTCTATGTTGTAAACGTAGTGACATGACATAAAACCGCTGTTACTACTTTTGTGTGTCGATATAATCACTTTCCGGCGTATCAAACGACAAAAAAAAACAGAAAAGGAAGAAAAAACAAGCGAAAAACAAAAGAAAAAGCAGTACTTGCGTGTTATATCGACCACACCAAAAAAGTGGAGATGGGTTAATCCAAATGGAATATACCAAAATATGGGGAAAACACAATAATTCAGTAATAAAATTATGGAAAATAGCCTACAACAGAGAATTAGTGAAAGCAGGTCACCGAGAACGCATTATATTAAATACCTTACTTAGCAACCCCTATATATTAAATATTTAATTAAAATATACTTTCATAGTATTTCATCTCGCTCATACTAAGCCGATTATCTCCGAGTGGACACAGAAAGCCGGTTTCATTACAGCTCAAGAACAGATTGTGGTCGCTATAACACGTAGCCTAGGTACCGAAAAAGTTTTTGTGAAAAAAGTTCAAGACTTTTAAACCAGTCTGATTTTAACTAGTAAGACATGACAAACAAAGGACTGATGTTTTCTGAGCTACAATAGTGTTACTAAGCAAGGTATATTTCTATCTAGACAATTAATTATTTTTTTGACTGCAGTTTCGCCCACCTTGATATCTAGATATATATTTCACCTTTCTGTGACGCTTTAACAAGAATTTAACAAGAAAACACCGTCACTTATTGAAACTTATCTAGATCCACCTGTCGGATTGTTTTAAAGAGTATCACCTAAAGTGTGGTTAATGCATACCACCCAAAACAATAGCAAATGCGAAGACCTCCCATGAGTTACCTGGGTAAACTTGTATCAGCCCTAAAAGCACTGATAGAAATAGTTGGATATTGCTATCTGTCGATTAATCACTAGGAAGCCATTACGATAGCACTTTCCGAAGAGAAAATACTAGAAGTATGATCTATACAAATAACAAATTATCTACAAATATAAATAAAATAGCTTGTCTAAATCCAGTATTTAAATAAATAGAATAGATACAAAGTACTTAATAACAAGTATTTTAGGTTTTTCAAATAATATGACGCCTCAGAAATGCATTTTTTTGCCAATATTTTCTACCTTTCAGAAAGAGGTCCTTCATTAAACATAAGGAGAAGGGGGAATTCGGTATAAAGAAGGTAAAAACAAGATAAGGACAAAACTAATGGTCGCTATTTTTAGGATTATGTTATTAGCATATGAAGAATGTCAAAATTATAGTGATTCTTCTTAGCGTTCTTTGGGCCAACTGACGAAGTGCACAACGGAAATTTTAATGTTTTTTCAAACATTTGAATAATGGTAGCTCGACTACCAAAAAATTTTTTTTTTCAAAATCTAAGGGATAGAGGAAAATTTGAGGAAGGAGGGAATGTGCCCCCTGTCCCCTCGGATGTGTGTGAGAGAAAGTGGCTTCTACTCAACCGCCTTAATAATCTGGAAATTTTTACTTAAAATTCATTGATCTTTTAAAATGAAATTTTTTTATGTTTCCTTATACCCTAATTAACGTAGCTTTTGGATTTTTTGAGGTTTCTCCCCCCCCCCCCTCTTATCTAACGAGACAAATACAGGTGCGCTTGAGTGTTCAACAAATCTCCGTGTTCTATCAAATTGTCATCATGATTCAAATTGTTATTAGATTCCTCATTTCTTTTGATTCGAGTTTAAACTAGCAGAGGTGTAGGTAGGTTTTTCAGGGGGCAGGGGCAATATCAGTTGTAAGCTCCCCTTAACAAATGCCCACAGGATACATAAGAACGATGGCACCCCACATAAGCTGCACGGGATCAAGTGCATTCTTTCCCCCCTAGGTACGCCACTTTATACTGACGTCGAAAACCGGCATATTTTCGTGTAAAGAAGGTTTTGAGATAAGCGTTGTTTCCGCCATCTCTACTGGTATTAAATCCCCCTAGAATAATTTTCAATCAGTTCATGGGAACTGAAATGTTAAGTAACAAAGTTTACTAAAAAAAATTATAGAGAACATAGTAATTAGACAAAATAAAAAAAATGGGACCTTCAAGTAGAAACAAAGATTTGATGTAGTATTAGAAACATCAATGCGAAAATTTAAAATACAAAATTCTGTTACTGATTAAAAAGTTGTGAAAACAACGGTCAGCTCTGAAATCAAACGTGTGATGTGGAACAATAAATAGCTGAAGTTAACTTCATCACACAGCGGGTGGATTTAAAAACAAAACAAAAAAAAACATAGATTTTCTTACTAATTGAAGTAAAGGTTGAGATGGAAAATTAAAACAAACAAAACCATTGCTTATTGGTCTGTGCTACATATATCCATAAAATTGCGCAAATGAACCAACTGGTCATATTTTCCAGTATTTGTAGGAGTAAGGAAATCAAGGACTTTACTGAAAGCACAAAGTCCATTCATAGAAAAACAGGAATGTTATTTTATGACCAGTAAAGTCATTACGTAGCCTGCAGACGAAAAAACAAACTAATTTAAAAGGCTGTTCGTAGCATTGATAACAATCCATAAATTCATAATATCAATAATATTTAGCAGAGATTTTAAACTCTCTTTAAACCCAATAAAAAAAGAAAGAAATGACCACAGGAAAGTCATTAAACGTCTTACAAAATTAAAAGACTGATCTGCCAGTTAAAAAGGGAAAGAACTAGTTACATCCCTGAATAGGGGCATGCCTAGGATCTCACTTGAAAGGGGGGGGGGCATCAGTCTGCCTATAACAGAGTCATGAGAGCAAGAAGTATATTGATCATGAATCAATCAAAAAAATATTTATTTATAGACAAATAACAAATGAGGTAAAAAAAAACATGAGGTAAAAAAATATTATTGTTCTAACACTATGACTAATAATCTTAGCATATATGAGTCGACGCAGCAAAGATAAAATAAATTATACAGCACCATTAAAAGTAAAGAAGAACAGAAGAGAGACGACAGAAAAGAGACATAAAAAGAGTTTGACAGGAAAGAAGATGTGAATTCAGGAGTGTCAACGAAGGGAGGGGGCTTTTCCCACCATCCTTTTCCTTTTCCTTTTTTCCTTTATAGAAGTTGACGAAAATAAACTTTTAAACAAAAGCTTTGGAGCAACAGAAATATCCATTTTAGGCGAGAAAAGGGTTTAAAAATAGTATTTTCTGGCGCATGGTGGCGGAAACCTTAGAAATGCATGCCACTAAAAGTGCATTATTTCTTGTATTTTAATCTTAGACAACTATTTTAGGGAAGCAAATGACTTTAAAACTAATATTGTGCCTTGAAAGTCTAAGTTTTATGGAAGCGTCACTTTTTTGCTTTACCAATAAATTAAGTGGGTAAATAGTCTGAATGAACTATCTTCCAAACTGATCTATATTTTCTGGAGCAAAGTACTTTACAATTTTGGAATTTACCACTAAAATGTCAATTTCTTCTCGTCTCTTCAAATATCCTTGCTAGAAAGCAAATAATCTTAAATAGGAAAATGAGTATTATTCTACAAAGCCACAAAACTTTTATGAACTAGCATTAAGGGGCGAAAGCACTCCAAGTCGCTTGGCTATCTCTTCATTGTTAAAGAAATTTTGTTTGTTTAAAGAAACAGATATATTAGAGAACTTAAATTGTGGTTCACCTGATTTGGGAGACTAATGGCTATCATTTGGTCAGGTTCACTTTTTTTTCTTATGCTCCCTCTATTTTTTAAATGTATTTTTATACAAAAACTCTTTTGGCTTTGTTCAAGAAAACGTTATTAACAACTTTAATAAAATTCATACTAGCTTGTAAATATTTTTAACCCAAACTATTTGTTCAGACAGTTTATGTTGATTTTACTCAATTAAAGGCTTTTCACTCAATTAAAGAATCTTCCTTTTCCAACTTATCAAACAGATCGTAATAACAAAGTTTAAGTAAGGAGCGATTCGGCTCAATAATAACCAAAACTCTAAGAAATAGAGTTTTGATAACAATAGATACATTGAAAGAATTGAACTTTCATTCTGAATCAGAATATGTATAATTCATCAAATTTAATGGTAGGCTACCCATTAAAAGTTAAGAGCCCGAGAAAATTTGCCCAATTTTTTAAAAAGGGGCAAAACACCCCCAAAACTTCAAGTGATTCAATCATTCTATCAACTTCAAAATCTTCAAATCATTCTATCACATTCAAAATCAAACTTCATAATCATAATCAATAACAATAAAACTTCAAAATCATTCTATCACATTCAGCATACCATAGAACCCTACTGCAGAGGTTTCAAGCTCCTATGTACAAAAATGAGGAATTTTTGTCATTTTTTTTTGCAAGAAGAAAGATCACGGAAGTAGAATAGGTATAATGAATTTGCCAACGCCCCCGTACCAAACAGGTTTTTCTAGTAGGTAAACATTTCTACAGGTCATTACACCTTTGCCAAGAGATTTACGCAATTTAAGGACAAGTTTTTCTGACGTAGATTTCTAGTTCATGATATACAAGTTTTTTTTAGGTTAAATCCATGGTCATCCATCTGTAAGTTGATTAGAACTTTTTTTTTTTAAGAATTGACTAATATGTTTTTAAACATATTGCTACGAACGATACATGCATTCTATTTTTGGAACAAGGAGCGAGATTGTGTGATGCTATCAGACTAGTTTCGTTTCATGGGTTCATTAATAGAAGGACTAATATTTTTGAAAAGGGTAATTACTTCTTTAGTTTACGAGATTTGCGAGTTTTTTGCGAAAAGGTATTTGCGTAAAGGTATTGCGATGGTTAAGAATGCCTCACGGGTAATTAAAGAATGGGATGCTTGCATCAACAATACAAAGAATATGCTCAGATACTTAATACATTTGACGCCTACAAGAGACATTGGTAGAAGGTATTCAATAGCTTAATTGAAAAGTAACGATAGAACGACATTGTGACTTGACCTAGCTTTACCTCGCCGATGTGGTCTGTATAATACATAAGTAACGTTTGAAAAGTATTGTCAATTTAAAAAGAAATGGCTGAAAAGTGGTTTGAGGGGGATGGGTTGCATGGAGGGTTGAGTTGCACGAGGGTTCAGTTAAGGGGGATACAGTTGCACGGGGGTTTCGGTTATACAGGGGTTCAGTTACAAGGGGGATTCAGTCGCACGGGGGTGGAGTTAAATGGGAATTGAGTTCCACGAGAGTAGTGCTTTGTCGTGGTTTAGCTTGTCACAGTGACATTCTCTTGATCTTTCAAAGTTCACTTTGATTTTAGTTACATGGGGGGTTCAGTTGCACGGAGGTTTAGTTAAATGAGGTCGAGTTGCATGAGGGGTTCAGTAGCACGAGGGTTCAGTTGCATGGGAGTTGGGCAGCTCGCTTCATATACGGGATAATTTGCATTCATCTTAGTTTTTAATGATGTTCCTTTTTTGTTATTGCGAAAGGGCTACCAAATTGGTGATTAAGACGGGCTTTGTCTAATTCTAGCCGGAAACTCAGAATGGATAGGAGGCAAGATAAAAAAAGGGGTAATTAGTGATTAGATAACTTTTTAACGTGAAATCTCTGAATAAAATAGTTTTGGAGAAATTATTTAAAAGGTATAGTTTATTTTTTTAATGTATTTTATAGCTATTAGCAAAACGTCTAGCATAAAGAGCAAGGTATTTCGGGGAGGGCAGCTCGCTTCATATACGGGGTAATTTGCATTCATCTTAGTTTTTAATGATGTTCCTTTTTTTTGTTATTGTGAAAGGGTTACCAAATTGGTGATTAAGACGGGTTTTGTCTAATTCTAGCCGGAAACTCAGAATTGATAGGAGGCAAGATCAAAAAAAGGGGTAATTAGTGATTAGATAACTTTTAACGTGAAATCTCTGAATAAAATATTTTTGGAGAAATTATTTAAAAGGTATAGTTTTTTTTAATGTATTTTATAGCTATTAGCAAAACGTCTAGCATAAAGAGCAAGGTATTTCGGAGAGGGCAGCTCGCTTCATATACGGGGATAATTTGCTTTCATATTAGTTTTTAATGATGTTCCTTTTTTGTTATTGCGAAAGGGTTACCAAATTGGTTATTAAGACGGGCTTTGTCTAATTCTAGCCTGAAACTCAGAATTGATAGGTGGCAAGATAAAAAAAAGGGGTAATTAGTGATTGGATAACTTTTTAACGTGAAATCTCTGAATAAAATATTTTTGGAGAAATTATTTAAAAGGTCTTGTTTATTTTTTTTAATGTATTTTATAGTTATTAGCAAAAACGTCTAGCATAAAGAGCAAGGTATTTCGGAGAGGGTAGCTCGCTTCATATACGGGGTAATTTGCATTCATCTTAGTTTTTAATGATGTTACTTTTTTTTGTTATTGCGAAAGGGTTACCAAATTGGTGATTAAGACGGGCTTTGTCTAATTCTAGCCGGAAACTCAGAATTGATAGGAGGCAAGATCAAAAAAAGGGGTAATTAGTGATTAGATAACTTTTTAACGTGAAATCTCTGAATAAAATATTTTTGGAGAAATTATTTAAAAGGTATGGTTTTTTTTAATGTATTTTATAGCTATTAGCAAAACGTCTAGCATAAAGAGCAAGGTATTTCGGAGAGGGCAGCTCGCTTCATATACGGGGATAATTTGCTTTCATCTTAGTTTTTAATGATGTTCCTTTTTTGTTATTGCGAAAGGGTTACCAAATTGGTGATTAAGACGGGCTTTGTCTAATTCTAGACGGAAACTCAGAATTGATAGGAGGCAAGATAAAAAAAGGGGTAATTAGTGATTGGATAACTTTTTAACGTGAAATCTCTGAATAAAATATTTTTTGAGAAATTATTTAAAAGGTATAGTTTATTTATTCTAAAGGTAATGACGTATACCTTTACAGAGCATGTACTAGACGATGGAGAAATAGGGTTAAAGTAATTAACAGTTACGAGCGAGGATTTCCCTCTAGTCACTGAATTGCCTTCTGTTCCTAGGTACCTTTCCAGAGCATGTACTTGACGATAGAGAAAAAGGCAAGAAAAGAATTTTAATAATGGATAGCTCTACCTCTCCGACGTGTTCTGTATAAAACGCAAGTGGTGCTTGAACAGTGTTGTCAATTTGAGGCTGTTTGTGTTTCTTTGGGCTTTGTGTCTCTTTTGGCTGTGTGTCTCTTTGGGGTGTTTGAGTCTTTTTGATCTGTTTATGTTTCTTTGGCCTGTTTGAGTCTTTTTGGTCTGTGTTTGTCTCTTTGGGCAGTTTGAATCTTTATGGTCTGTGTGTAGGTCTCTTTTGGCTGTTTGTGTCGTTTTGGGCTTTTGTGTCTCTGTTGGATGTGTGCGTCTCTTTGAGTTGTGTTTCTCTTTGGGCTGTTTGTGTCTCTTTGAGCTGTTTGTGTCTCTTGAGGCTGTGTGTGTCTCTTTGGGCTGTGTCTCTCTTTGGGCTGTTTGAGTCTGTTTGGTCTGTTTGTGTGTCTCTTTGGGCTGTTTGAGTCTTTTGAGCTTTGTGTGTCTCTTTGGGTTGTGTGTGTGTCTTTGGGCTATGGATGTCTCTGTGAGCTGTTTGTATCTTTTTTGTCTTTTTGTGTTTATTTTTGATGTATTTGTCTTTAATTGGCCGTTTGTGTCTATTTGGGCTATTGATGTTTCTTTGGGGCGTTTTAATCTTTTGGTCTGTATGTGTCTGTATGGAAGTTTTTTTTGTCTCTTTGGGCTGTGTGGTCTGTGTGTGCCTCTTTTGGATGTTTGTGTCGTTTTGGGCTTTGCGTCTCTCTGTTGGATGTTTGCGTCTCTTGTCTCTTTGGGATGTGTGTCTCTTTGATCTGTTTGAGTCTTTTTTTGGTCTGTTTGTGTGTCTCTTTGAGCTGTTTGATTATGTTTGATCGGTGTTTGTCTTTTTGGTATGTTTTTGTCTATTTTTTCTGTTGTTGTGTCTCTTGGCGTGTTGCGTCTCTTTTGTCTGTGTGTCTCGTTGGACTGTTTGAGTCTTTTTGATCTGTTTGGGTCTCTTTGGTCGTATTTATTCTTTTTTGGGCCGTGCTTTTGTCTTTGTGCTTCTGTGTCTTTGTGCTGTTTGAGTTTATTTTTGCTATTTGTATCTCTTGGGGATGTTTGAATCATTTTTTGCAATGTGTCTTTCTTGGTGGTGTTTGGGGCTACGTTTGTTCTTGTGTTTATCTTTTGGCTTTGTGTGTATATTGGGGGCGATTGAATATTGTTTTAGGTCTGTTTGTTTATGTGTGTATTTCTTTTGTCTCTTTGGGCTGTTTGTGTCTCTATGGGATGTGTATTTTTATTTGGGCTTTGTGTGTATGTCTTTGGGCTATGTGTCAATAAGTTTAAGTAATAAATATCTTTAAGCTTAACCCGTCTTTATTCTTTAGAATAGTTCTATTGTAAGCAAGTAACAAACTCTTTCCTGAAGTCATCTCTTGGATACACAATGCAGAAACTTCATTTAAGAAACTATGAAAAAATTGTAAGTAAGTAACAAATTCTTTCTTGAAGTCACCTCTTGGATACACAATACAGAAATTTCATTAAAGAAATTATGAAAAATTTGTAAGTAAATAGCAAAGTCTTTCTTTAATTCATCTGCTGGAGAAACAAACAGACATTTTGTTCAAGAAATTATAACAAAATTCTAAGTAAGTAACAAACTCTTTCTTGAATTTACCTCATGGATACACAAGGCAGAAATTTCATTTAAGAAATTATGAAAAAATTTTAAGCAAGAGACAAACTCTTTCATGAAGTCACCTCGTGGATATGAAAAAATTGTAAGTAAGTAGCAAATTCTTTCTTGAATTCACCTGCTGGATAAACAAAAAAGACATTTCGTTCAAGAAATTTTAACAAAATTACAAGTAAGTAACAAACTCTTTATTTTTTTCATGACTTATATACAATTTGTATAAATTTAATTCAAGAAATTAGGAAAAAAATCTCACTAAGTAAAAATTTATTTCTCGAAGTCAACTATTGTGTAGAAATTTAATTCAAGAAATTCTGAAAAAATTCTCAGTAAGTAACAATTAATTTCTTGAAGTCAACACTTGGATACACAATACGGAAATTTCATTGTAACCAAGTAGCAAATTCTTTCTTGAATTAACATGCTTCATAAACAAAAATACATTTCATTCAAGAAATTATGACAAAATTCTAAGTAAGTAACAAACTCTTTTATGTTTTCACGAGTTAGATATGTGATGTAGAAATTAAATTCAAGAAATTATGAAAAAATTCTCAGTAAGTAACAATTTCTTTCTTGGAGTCAACTCTTGGATACACAATATGGAAATTTCATTCAAGAAATTATGAAAATATTTGTAAATAAGTAACAAACTCTTTATTGATTTCACCTCTTGGATATACAGTACAGATACTTCATTCAAGAAATTATGAAAAAATCGCAAGTAAGTAACTTTTTTTCTCTTTATCACAAACAATTTTCACTTAGCTACACGATGTAGAAATTTAATTCAAGAAATTATGAAAAAATTCTCAGTAAGTAACAATTTCTTTATTTTCACTTAGCTGCACAATGTAGAAATTTAATTCAAGAAATTATGAAAAAATTCTCAGTAAGTAACTATTTCATTCTTGAAGTCAACTCTTGGATACACAATACGGGGAATTTCATTCAAGAAATTATGAAAAAGATGTAACTAAGTAGCAAATTATTTCTTGAATTCATTTGTTGAATAAACAAAAAGACATTTCATTCAAGAAATTATGACAAAATTCTAAATAAGTAACAAACTCTTTATTGTTTTCATGAGTTAGATATACGATGTATAAATTAAATTCAAGAAATTATGAAAAAATTCTAAGTCTAAGTAGAAAATTATTTCTTGAATTCACCTTTTGGATAAACAAAAAGACATTTCGTTCAAGAAATTATGACAAAATTCTAAGTAAGTAACAAACTCTTTATTGTTTTCACGAGTTAGATAAACGATGTAGAAATTAATTTCAAGAAATTATGAAAAACTTCCCAGCTAGTAACCATTTCTTTCTTGAAGTCAACTCTTGGATACACAGTACGGAAATTTCATTCAAGAAATTATGAAAATATTTGTAAGTAAGTAACAAACTCTTTATTGATTCCACCTCTTGGATATACAGTACAGATACTTCATTCAAGAAATTATGAAAAAAATCGCAAGTAAGTAACTTTTTTTTTCTCTTTATCACAAACAATTTTCACTTAGCTACACGATGTAGAACTTTAATTCAAGAAATTATGAAAAAATTCTAAGTAAGTAACAATTTCTTTCTTGAAGTCAACTCTTAGATACACAATACGGAAATTTCATTCAAGAAATTATGAAAGTATTTGTAAGTAAGTAACAAGCTCTTTATTGATTTCACCTCTTGAATATACAGTACAGATACTTCATTCAAGAAACGTGATTAAACACGTTTTGAAACTACATGCTATTTGCATGCCTTTGCTTGGCACCTTTCCAAATGAGTGGGGATTCCCCACTGCTTCCTACACATTGCAAAAAAGTGAGCAGTACGAAAACTCCACGTTTTCAACCAGACTGGTTTTTTTTTTAGACAACACGAGAGACATGCAAAGACATTTCGTTCAAGAAATTATGACAAAATTCCAAGTAAGTAAAAAACTCTTTATTGTTTTCATGACTTAGATAAACGATGCAGAAATTTAATTCAAAAAATTATGAAAAAATTCTCAGTAAGTAACAATTTCTTTCTTGAAGTCAACTCTTGTGTAGAAATTTAATTCAAGAAATAATGAAAAAATTCGCAGTAAGTAACAATTTCTTTCTTGAAGTCAACTCTTGGATACACAATACGGAAATTTCATTGTAACTAAGTAGCAAATTCTTTCTTGAATTCACCTGTTGGATAAACAAAAAGACATTTCGTTCAAGAAATTATGACAAAATTCTAAGTTAGTAACAAACTCTTTCTTGTTTTCACGAGTTAGATATATGATTTAGAAATTAAATTCAAGAAATTATGAAAAATTCTCAGTAAGTAACAATTTCTTTCTTGAAGTCAACTCTTGGATACACAATATGGAAATTTCATTCAAGAAATGATGAAAATATTTGTAAGTAAGTAACAAACTCTTTATTGATTTCACCTCTTGGATATACAGTACAGATACTTCATTCAAGAAATTATGCAAAAATTGCAAGTAAGTAACTTTTTTTCTCTCTTTATCACAAACAATTTTCACTTAGCTACACGATGTAGAAATTTAATTCACGAAATTATGAAAAAATTCTCAGTAAGTAACAATTTCTTTATTTTCACTTAGCTGCACGATGTAGAAATTTAATTCAAGAAATTATGAAACAATTATCAGTAAGTAACAATTTCTTTCTTGAAGTCAACTCTTGGATACACAATACGGGAATTTCATTCAAGAAATTATGAAAAAAAATTGTAACTAAGTAGCAAATTCTTTCTTGAATTCACTTGTTGAATAAACAAAATGACATTTCATTCAAGAAATTATGACAAAATTCAATGTAGGCAACAAACTCATTAATGTATTCATGACTTAGATTCACGATTTCTAAATTTAATTCAAAGAGTTGTGAAAAAAAATTCTCAGTTTGCGTTGTGAATTCTTTATTTAATTTACATGTTATATAAACAAAAAAGACATTTCTCTAAAGAAATTAGTACAAAATTCTCAGTAAGTAACAAACTTTACGTGCGCGCACGTTAGACCTCGTCTAAATTAACCTTAAAAAATGAAATAAAGTCTATGTCGACTTTTCATGTCTCTCGTGTTGTCTAAAAAAAAACCAGTTTGGTTGAAAACGTGGAATTTTTCAGTACTGCTCACTTTTTGCAATGTGTGGGAAGCAGTGGGGAATCCCCGCTCATTTGGAAAGGTGCCAAGGAAAGGCATGCAAATAGCATGTAGTTTCAAAACGTGTTTAATCACGTTTCTTAGAATGAAGTATCTGTACTGTATATTCAAGAGGTGAAATCAATAAAGAGATTGTTACTTACTTACAAATACTTTCATAATTTCTTGAATGAAATTTCCGATATTGTGTATCTAAGAGTTGACTTCAAGAAAGAAATTGTTACTTACTGAGAATTTTTTCATTAATTTCATTTGAATTAAATTTCAGATACATCATGTCAAGCTAAGTGATTAAATATGTTTGTGATAAAGAGCAAAAAAGTTACTTACTTGCGATTTTTTCATACTTTCTGAATGAAGTATCTGTACTGTATATCCAAGAGGTGGAATCAATAAAGAGTTTGTTACTTACTTACAAATATTTTCATAATTTCTTGAATGAAATTTCCGTACTGTGTATCCAAGAGTTGACTTCAAGAAAGAAATGGTTACTTACAGAGAATTTTTTCATAATTTCTTGAAATTAATTTCTACATAGTATATCTAACTCGTGAAAACAATAAAGAGTTTGTTACTTACTTAGAATTTTGTCATAATTTCTTGAATGAAATGTCTTTTTGTTTATCCAACAGGTGAGTTCAAGAAAGAATTTACTACTTAGACTGAGAATTTTTTCATAATTTCTTGAATTTAATTTCTACATCGTTTATCTAAGTCATAAAAACAATAAAGAGTTTGTTACTTACTTAGAATTTCGTCATAATTTCCTGAATGAAATGTCTTTTTGTTTATTCAACAAGTGAATTCAAGTAAGAATTTGCTACTTAGTTATATTTTTTTCATAATTTCTTGAATGAAATTCCCGTATTGTGTATCCAAGAGTTGACTTCAAGAAAGAAATAGTTACTTACTGAGAATTTTTTCATAATTTCTTGAATTAAATTTCTACATCGTGTAGCTAAGTGAAAATAAAGAAATTGATACTTACCGAGAATTTTTTCATAGTTTCTTGAATTAAATTTCTACATCGTGTAGCTAAGTGAAAATTGTTTGTGATAAAGAGAAAAAAACTTACTTACTTGTGATTTTTTCATAATTTCTTGAATGAAGTATCTGTACTGTATATCCAAGAGGTGAAATCAATAAAGAGTTTGTTACTTACTTAAAAATATTTTCATCATTTTTTGAATAAAATCTTAATGGTGTGTATGCAAGAGTTGTCTTCAAGAAAGAAATTGTTAATTACTGAGAATTTTTTCCTAATTTCTTGAATTTAATTTTTACGTCATATTTCTAACATGTGAAAAATAAAAGGAGATATTTTCTAACTAGGAGTTGTCCCATAATTTCTTGAACAAAATGTCTTTTTTGTTTATCTAACATGTGAATTCAAGAGAGAATTCGCTAATTAAATACAGTGAAATTTCCGCATTGTGTATCCATCAGATGACTTCAGGAAAGAAATGGTTACTTACTGAGAATTTTGTCATAATTTCTCGAATTAAATTACTACACAAGAGTTGACTTCAAGAAAAAAATTGTCACTTGCTGAAAAATTTTTCATAGTTTCTTGAATTAAATTTCTACATCGTTTATCTAAGTCATGAAAACAATAAAGATTTTGTTACTTACTTGGAATTTTGTCATAGTTTCTTGAACGAAATGTCACACACACACCTCAAAGAGACAAAAAACGCCCATACATAAACCTGAATACACAAAATATTAAAACACTAAACATAGACACAAATTGCCCAAATAGACCCGCAAGACCACTAAGAGAACCAAACAAAAAAAGGAAAACCAGACAGACCAAAAATAGTCAAACTGCCCAAAGAGACATACAGCCAAAAGAGACACACACAGACCAAAATGACTCAAACAGCCCAAAGAGACACACATAGCCCAAAGAAACACAAACAGCCAAAAGAGACAGAAGCCCAAAGAGACAAACACAGCACAAAAAATACTAAAACAGCTCAAAGATAAACAAACAGATCAAAAAGACTAAAACAGTCAAACGATACACACAGCCCAAAGAGACGCACAAAGCCCAAACAAAAACACACAGACCAAAAAAAAACGCCCATACAGAGACATACAGACCAAAAGATTCAAAACGTCCCAAAGAGACACACATAGCCAAAAGAGGCACACACGACCCCTAAGAGACACAAACAGCCAAAAGATATACACACTGACCAAAATGACTCAAACAGCCCCAAGAGATACACATAGCCCAAAGATACACAAACAGCCAAAAGAGACACAAGCCCAAAGAGAAAAACACAGAACAAAAAAGACTCAAACAGCCCAAAGAGACACAAACAGATCAAAAAGACTCAATCAGTCCAACGAGACACACATCCCAAAGAGACGCACAAAGCCCAAAGAAACACAAACAGTCCCACATAGACACACACATCCAAAATAGATAAACAAAGAACAAAAAGACTCAAACAGCTCACAGAGACACACAAACAGACCAAAAAGACTCAAACAGCTCAAAGAGACACACAGCCCAAAGAGACAAGAGACGCACACATCCAACAGAGAGACACAAAGCCCGAAGAGACACAAACAGCCAAAAGAGTCACACACATACCAAATCTAGACACACTGCCCGAATATGCAAACGGCATAAAGAGACAAACAAATCACAAAGAGACACACACACAGGACAAATAGGCACAAACATTGTTCGAATAGCCCCGAATAGACCAAAGAGACACACACAGCCAAGAGAGACAAAAAACGCCCATACAGACATAAACAGACCAAAAAGATACAAATCCCTCCAAAGATAAACGCATTGTCCAAAGAGACAAACGAGGGAAATAAGAGACAAAAATAGCAAAACGAAACACACACACACCAAAAAACGCCCATGCAGACACATACAGACCAAAAGATTCAAACGCCCCCAAAGAGACACACATAGCCCAAAGAGGCACATACGACTCCTAAGAGACACAAACAGCCAAAAGAAAGACACACAGACCAAAATGACTCAAACAGCCCAAAGAGACACACATAGCCTAAAGAAACACAAACAGCCCAAAGAGACAGAAAACGCTCATAGCCCATACAGACACATACAGACCAAAAGATTCAAACGCCCCAAAGAGACAAACATAGCTCCAAAGAGACACACACGAGCCCTAAGAGACACAAACAGCCAAAATAAAGATACACAGACCAAAATGATTCAAACAGTCCAAAGAGACACATACAGCTCAAAGAGACGCACACATCCAACAGAGACACACAAAGCTCAAAACGACACAAAAAGCTAAAAGAGACACACACAGACCAAAAATATTCAAACTGTTCAAAGATACACACAGCCTAAAGAGGAACACACAGCCCAAATAGACACACACACTGTATAAAGATATACACACAGCCCTAAGAGACAAAAAAACGCCCATACAGACACATACAGACCAAAAGATTCAAACGCCCCAAAGAGACACACATAGCCCAAAGAGACAAACATGTCCCCTAACTCTCCAAAACATCACTTGTGTATTATACAGTGCATAACTACCCCATCTCCTCCAATTCGCAAATCCCAATACTCCTTTTTTTGCAAATATTAATCAAACGTTGTAACTGTACCCTCCCCCTCCCCCCTTTAATTGAACTCTCGTGCATCTCAACCCTCCATGCAGTCCATCTCCCTCAAAAAACTTTTCAGCCATTTCTTGATAATTTTTTTTATTTCTAAACTATTTCAAATTGACAATACTCTCCAGAACATTACTTGTGTATTATACAGTACACTATCACTCCATCTCCTCCAAATCGCAAATCCCCCTCGTTCAACTGAATCCCTCCATGTAACTGAACCCCTGTATAACCCAAACCCCTGTACAACTGAACCCCCGTGCTACTGAACTCTCGTACTACTGAACCTTCGTGCAACTCAACCCAATTTAACTAAACCCCCGGGGAACGTTAGATCTTATTTAAATTGTCAATAATCTCCAAAAAATCACTTGTGTATTATACAGTGCATAACCACCCCATCTCCTCCAATTCGCAAATCCCATTACCCCTTTTTTTTGCAAATGTTAATCAACCATTTCTGATTCGTCGTTAGGTATTTTTCAAATTTATAACAAATTACCCCAGTTGACAGCTGCTGTGGGTTTACCTTAACTGTTAATCAGTTTAATTCTTTTTTTTCTCCATTGATACAATCAATCACTAATTAATATCATTCATTGTCTAAGTACATTAAGTTATCTCCTACCCTACAGAAATTAGGGATCAAACCAATTTTTTTGTCTGCTTTTCAAAATGATCATATTTGGAAATATGTCATTTAACACTAAGAAGCAAATTGAGTAACCCCTTTCGCAATAACAATAGGCTTAGCAGCGGTTAAATCTCATTGTCGGGCGACACTTTAATCAGATCACAGTAGTGAAAATGGAGTAACTTTTCGCACATTGAGTTAGCTTCTATTTCATAGACAAAATATTTGAATTCCTTTTATTCAAATCACCTATCAAGTTATCAAAAAATATATGAACTAGAAATCTGGGCTGTAAATTGTGTCAGAAAAACTTGTCCTTCATCAACGTAAAGACCCAAAATAGCATAGGAAGGAACGTAAAGTACGTGCTGGTTTTAAAATTCAGGTTTATCATAATTACCCCTTTTTTGCAAATGCTAAACAAAAAAAAACAAACCTGTCTGTACGTCAGAAAAACTTGTCCTTAATCAGCGTCGTAGAAGTATTAGTTATAGGACTGGTATTGCGTAAATCTCTTTGCAAAGGTGTGATGCCCTGTAGAATAGAATACCTACCAGAAAAACTTGTTTGGTCCTATACAGCCAAGCAAATCCATACGAGCATCTCTACTGACGTAACCTAACCTAACCTAGGTACCTTTTCCCCCTAATCCCCAAAAAACAATAGCTTAAATATTGTAAACTACTACTACTACTACTAACAAGTCACCGCAGCACCAAGCCACCTGAGGCCAACTCAGCTACGCACGCTCCTCCTCCACCCCAATCTATTCAAAGCCTCCCTTTTTACACCCGCCCACGAAGTTCCTATTTCATTTAAATCTTTCTTTATGACGTCCTCCCGCCCTAGGCGGGGACGACCTTCTTTCCGCTTAGCCCAAGATGGTTGGCCGAAAAGAACAATCTTCGGCAATCTGTTATCCTTCATCCGAACAACGTGCCCTAGCCACCTCAACCTTTCTTTCATTATAGCCCTTTCCTAAAATCGTTAGGTACTTCCTCTTTTTCAAAAAACATATTCATAATCTTCAGTAACTTATCTCTAACCTCAGAGCCACCATATTTAAGAAATTCGTTTACCACCATATCATCACCTGGGGCCTTATTATTCTTTAATCCTTTTAGTACTGTTGCTAATTCCTCCTCACAAAACAAATCTTCCTTCACATCCAAGGTATCACAAACTTTTTCATTTTCCCCTATATATTCTAGTAGATTGTATCTATTGAATTCTATACCCTGTATAGGAATTTCCATGTTATTTGCTTGCCTTATGTTCCTTCCTGTGTTATTTGCTTGCCTTATGTTTCATGGTAGCTTTCCAAGGCATAGTCTACAGCCAGCGGTTATTTGGCGGTGTATAAGGTTTTTTTCTGTTTTTGTTGTCAATTACGCAATGAATGTAGGTCATGAGTTCACATACACATTCTTAAAACTACACGTGATTAAACACGTTATAAAACTACGTGCTATTTGCTTATGTCCTGTTGGTACCATTCCAAACGAGTGTGGATTCCCCGCCTGTTCCTAAACATTGCAAAAAAGATAACAGTATTCCCCGCGCAAATTTGTTTCAACTCCAAGTTTTTTTTTCAACCAGACTGGTTTTTTGAAAGCATAGTGTGTACATGTGTGTATGCTTTGTTATTAAAAACTTGGACACTACAATCAGAATTGTTTGAATGACATCTAAAAAGGGGTAATGAGATTTGCGAATTGGAGTTTAGGATTCGCGAATTTGATCCTATTAAGGATTTACTTGAAATAAAATATTTTAACTAGAAACGGCTGAAAAATGTTTTGGGGGACATGGGGTGATTTTGTACTGTATAATACACATGTGATGTTCGGAAAGAGTTCTTAATTTAAAATTGGTTAACTTTCCATTCGTTCTACCATTTCTGAGGGCAGGGAGGGGGGTCAATATTGGAGGGAAAACCAAAAATACTCAGAATCGAAAATAAATGGGATCTGCCTCAAGGGGAAGGCTCAGAGGCCCTTCGTTCCCCCATTTATGAGGGCAGGGGGGGTCAATTTTGGAGGGAAAACCAAATATACTCAGAATCGAAAATAAATAGGATCTGCCTCAAGGGGAAGGCTCAGAGGCCCTTCGTTCCCCCATTTCTGAGGGCAGGGGGAGGGAGGGGTCAATTTTGGAGGGAAAACCAAAAATACTCAGAATCGAAAATAAATGGGGTCTGCCTCAAGGGGCAGGCTCCGAAGCCCTTCGTTCCCCCCTTTCTGAGGGCAGGGGAGGGGGGGTCAATTTTGGAGGGAAAACCAAAAATCCTCAGAATCGAAAATAAATGGGATCTGCCTCACGGGCAAGACTCAGAGGCCCTTCGTTCCCCCATTTCTGTGGGCTGGGGAGGGGGGGAAGTCAATTTTGGAGGGAAAACCAAAAATACTCAGAATCGAAAATAAATGGGATCTGCCTCAAGGGGAGGGCTCAGAGGCCCTTCGTTTCCCCATTTCTGAGGGCAGGGGAGGGGGGGTCAATTTTGGAGGGAAAATCAAAAATACTCAGAATCGAAAATAGAGCGGGATCTGCCTCAAGGGGAAGGCTCAAAGGCCCTTCGTTCCCCCATTTCTGAGGGCAGGGGAGGGAGGGGGTCAATTTTGGAGGGAAAATAAAAAATAATCAGAATCGAAAATAAAGCACGATCTGCCTCAAGGGCAGGGCTCAGAGGCCCCTCCTTCCTCCATTTCTGAGGACAGGGGTCAATTTTGGAGGAAAAACCAAAAATACTCAGAATCGAAAATAAACGGGATCTGCCTCAAGGGCAAGGCTCAGAGGCCCCTCCTTCCTCCATTTCTGAGGGCAGGGGTCAATTTTGGAGGGAAAACCAAAAATACCCAGAATCGAAAATAAACGGGATCTGCCTCAAGGGCAAGTAGTTCATTTTGGATTTCTTTCGTTGAAATGCAAGAGTTGGAATATTTCAGTAGTGTTTTGTTGTGCTTTACCTTGTCACAGTTACATTCTCTTAATTTTTCAAAGTTCATTTTGAATTTCTTTCATTGAAATGCAAGAATTGGAATATTTCAGTAGTGTTTTGTTGTGCTTTACCTTGTCACAGTTACATTCTCTTAATTTTTCAAAGTTCATTTTGAATTTCTTTCAAGAAATGCAAGAATTGGAATATTTCAGTAGTGTCTTGTCGTGGTTTACCTTGTCACAGCTACATTCTCATGATTCTTCAAAGTTCATTTTGGATTTCTTTCGTTGAAATGCAAGAGTTGGAATATTTCAGTAGTGACTTGTTGTGCTTTACCTTGTCACAGTTACATTCTCTTGATTTTTCGAAGTTCATTTTGAATTTCTTTCGTGAAATGCAAGAGTTGTAATATTTCAGTAGTGTTTTGTTGTGCTTTACCTTGTCACAGTTACATTCTGTTGATTTTCATAGTTCATTTTGAATTTCTTTCATTGAAATGCAAGAGTTCGAAAATTTCAGTAGTGTTTTGATATGCTTTACCTTGTCACAGTTACATTCTCTTGATTTTTCGAAGTTCATTTTGAATTTCTGTCATAAAATGCAAGAGTTGGAATATTTCAGTAGTGCTTTGTTGTGCATTACCTTGTCACTGTTACATTCTGTTGATTTTCATAGTTCATTTTGAATTTCTTTCATTGAAGTGCAAGAGTTTGAATATTTCAGTAGTGTTTTGTTGTGCTTTACCTTGTCAAAGTTACATTCTCTTAATTTTTCAAAGTTAATTTTGAAGTTATTTAGTGAAATGCAAGAATTGGAATATTTCAGTAGTGTCTTGTCGTGGTTTACCTTGTCACAGCTACATTCTCATGATTGTTCAAAGTTCATTTTGGATTTCTTTCGTTGAAATGCAAGTGTTGGAATATTTCAGTAGTGAATTATTGTGCTTTACCTTGTCAAAGTTACATTTTCTTGATTTTTCGTAGTTCATTTCGGATTTCTTTAGTGAAATGCAATAGTTGGAACATGTCAGTTGTGTGTTGTTGTGATTTACCATTTTACAGTTACATTCTATTGATTTTCCTTGTAAATTTTGAATTTTTTTCATTTAAATGCAAGAGTTTAAATATTTATTTAGTGTTTTGTTTTGGCATACCTTGTCACAGTTATATTCTATTGATTTTAATATTTAGTTTTGGATTTCTTTCACATAATTGATCGAGTTTGAATATTTCAGTAGTGTTTTGTTGTGATTTAACTACCCAAAACTAAAATCTCCTTATTTTTCAAAGTTCATTTTTAATTTCTTTCGTGAAATGCAAGAGTTGGAATATTTCAGTAGTGTTTTGTCGTGGTTTACCTTGTCACAGCTACA